>NC_135721.1:51545066-51845066 GCF_964656455.1 Halichoerus grypus | reverse complement strand
TAATCTTTTAAGCTCAGTTTCTACTTCATATATATATATATATGCATATATATGTGTGTGTATACATATATATAATAATGAAAACAACAAAGCTTAATTTCATTCTCCATCCACATTATGTCCATTTCCTTAGGCAAGCAATATCTGCAAACAATTTAAAAACAAGAGCTCAATGGGCGCCTGGGTGGCTTAAGCAACTGCCTTCAGCTCAGGTCATGGTCCCAGGGTCCTGGTACTGAGTCCCACATCAGGCTCCCTGCTCGGCAGGGAGCCTGCTTCTCCCTCTCCCACTACCCCCTGCTTGTATTCCCTCTCTCACCGTGTCTCTTTCTGTCAAATAAATAAATAAAATCTTTAAAAAAAAAAAAAACAAGAGCTCAAGTGGAAATTTATAGCCTTGATAACCGAGTGTACCAGTGTAAGAAACAGAAATACAACTAAATTTGTGATTTACAACCTGGATTCCCAGACTCTTAGCTATGCATGAAGGATGCAAAGAACTACCAACTGTTTCTTTTCTTCTTTTTAAATTTTAAAAAAACTAGGTAATAGAGTCACACAGTTCAAAATTCGAAGGGAACAAAATTAAATACTGTGAAGTCCCTCCTTTTTCTGTCTCTACCACCATGTCTCCCTGGTAAGAGAGAACCAATACTACCTGTTTTTTGTGTGTGTGTGTTTTTTAAGATTTTTTATTTATTTATTTGACAGAGACAGAGACAGCGAGAGAGGGAACACAAGCAGGGGGAGTGGGAGAGGGACAAGCAGGCTTCCTGCTGAGCAGGGAGCCTGACGCAGGGCTCGATCCCAGGATCCTGGGATCATGACCTGAGCTGAAGGCAGACGCTTAACGACTGAGCCACCCAGGCGCCCCAATACTACCTGTTTTGAAAGGTATTTCAATACTTCAAAAAGTCTAATAGAAAGTGTACTATTCCCCCTCCAACCTGCTAAAGAAGCCAACAATCTATATATGCTTTTTGATTGGAAACCTCTTAAGCCAGTGTTTGTAACTTTGGTTATTTCACTGTAATAGAGAAGTACTGATTGGCTATTTTTTTCATGGGCTTTGACAAATTAAAAATGACGGGAGAAGGGAAAAATAAATATTATTAGAAGAGGAAAAAAAACTTCAGTAGTGAAAAATTTTAGAAATCGGATGCAAGTTACTTTAAAATCCAGGTTACTTTTTGTTTGTTTGTTTTTTAAGTAGGCTCCACACCCAGCATGGAGCCCAATGCTGGGCTTGAACTCAGGACCCTGAGATCAAGACCTGAGCTGAGATCAAGAGCCAGATACTTAACCAACTGAGCCACCCAGGCACCCTAAAATCCAGTTTACTTTAAAATATATTGCTACCATTACAATTCTCATTTTGCATAAGTTGCTGAAGAATTTTAAATATATGTATGATCACTTAAAAAAACTTTCTCTGATTACTTTTATCTGCAAACTCACTAAGGAAAAGGAGCATCTTCATTTCTGTGACCCTCAGCAGCTAGGATGGCCTCAGTTCCTCATCTCAAAGAATATTCACAGCTACCTCAAAGATTGGGCCAAAGAGGGACCCAGATACTCCATGTAAAGTGCTTAAATCAGTGCCAAGCACTTGTACCAAATGTTAGCTACCATTATTATGATGTGATAGGTGCCCAATAATGAATTACTGAATGAAGTTTAAGGTTTGGGGTGAAAACGTTTTTATCTATAGCTCACTGCCTAAATCTTGACTACACTGGAATATGGAAATACAATGACCAGTATTCTTGTCCCTTCAGCCCAGGGAAAAAGCAACAGAATGGATGAATACGGTGAGAGATGGGTTTAACGTGACAAAACCGTAAAGGTTAATAGTAAAATTATTCCAGTAAGACATCTATCCAAACATAACAGAGGGGGCCAGGAGGTGACTAACAAAAAAATCCTCCAGCAAACTTAATGCATTTACACTTCAAGGGCATCATTAACACTAAAACTCTTTAATATTCACTAGGTGAAACCTTGTTAGGCCCTGTTGTTCTTTTGTTCCAGAAGCAAAATCAAGGTACTACACCTACTTAAGTCATCATTCCTTTTCACCTAACCAACGTTGTGGACAGATGTCACTGGGAGGTCAAACTCAAAGGCAGGTTGCACAGAAGGGGAAAAAAACAAGAGAAGAGAGTGGGTTTAGGTGATAGGGAGGAAATCTAGGGGTCTGGATTCTCATCAGAGTTCCACCACTTAGAAGCTGTGTGACCTCATACAGGTCACGTCCCCTTTCTGGGCCTACTGGGAAAATGAGGAAATGAGATGAGGTACCCACTCCCATTCCGTAGACATTCTGATTTGTGTTTAAAAAGCAGAGGGAGGGAATGCACGTGATAGAAGGGCTGGAGGGGCCACACGATTTTAAAAACAGCTCCTCCGTGTTGTCTCTGCAGCCTGTCTTTGCGGGCCTCCCCACCGTAGGCACTCAGGCGCCGGGTTTCGGAGCCTGGGACGGGGCGCTGCAGATCCCGCCCGAACTGGGGGCGCAGAGCCGCCTCATGGATAGCCGCCCACCGCAGGACGAAATCCCCAACGGCGGGGACCGGGGGGACCCAGAGGCTCGGTCAGGGGTATTCTCCCCGCCCCAACGGTGCGGGGGTGACGACCGCTCTGCTAAGCCCAGCGGCACCCCCGTGCGGAGCTCCTAGCTCGTCACCTACCGCCTACGCAGCCCCGCGGCAGCAGCCGCAGCTCCCCAGCCCAGCCGGGCCGCCGCTGCCATCTTAGTCCCAGGGCGCCGCAGTGGGGCGGCTCTCCCCCTTCGCCGAGCGGCGGAAGCCCCGCGCAGGCGCAGGCGCTGGCAGGCCGGGAGCAGGACAGGCTCCGCGGAGAGCGTACCCTGCCGGCCGCGGGCGGCGCGGCTATACGGACGAGCCGGAGAAGCTGGGCCACGGCTGCCGACCCCCTTCGCCCACCTACACAGTAAGCCTGCGCCGGGGCGGGGAGAAGTCCCGGAGACGCTTGCGCAGGCGCCCTCGGTAAGGCACGCGGCACTGGGCACGCACGCGGAGCCCGGCGTCACCCTTCCTTCTTGATGGGTGCTGTGCTCACAGGGACGGAGGCCTGCAGGTGGAATGCTGTTTCCCACCCCTAAGCCGGCCACAGGGCCGCTCGGAGGCTCCTGCTCCCCCTCCGGGCCCGGCTCAATGGCGGCCTCAAAAGACTCCCTGGAGCATCCCCTTGGAAGAGTTCTGGCCTTTTCCAGCAAGATGCCTGCCCTTCTACCATGGGGCTGAGGTAGATCTGTCTCATCCTTCTGTTAGGCTGGGCTTAGAGAGCCTGTCATCTTGGACCGAGCCCCACGGAGCACTCACCTACTGCGGTGCTGCCCTTTGCTGTATAAGCATGAGTGTTTGACTAGTTTCCAGCGCAAAGTACAAAAGCCCCTTAACTACTCTCCCAGAACTTTTCTGGAGTATTCCGCTTTCTCTAGGACAACGGTTCTCAAGATGTGGACTGGGGGGCAGCAACAGATGGGAACACATTGGAAAGGCAAATTAGCAGGGCCCGCCTTAAACCTACTGAATCAGTCTCTGAAGATGGGGTCTAGTAATTGGTTTTGGGTGGTTTTTCTTTTTTAAGATTTTATTTATTTGACAGAAAGAGACACAGCGAGAGAGGGAACACAAGCAGGGGGAGTGGGAGAGAGAGAAGCAGGCTTCCCGCAGAGCAGGGGTCCCAGGACCCTGGGCCCATGACCTGAGGCGAAGGCAGACGCTTAACGACTGAGCCACCCAGGCGCCCCTGGTTTTGGTTTTTAAAAAAATTTTTTTTCAAGATTTAATTTATATATTTGAGAGAGCGGGAGCACGAGCAGGATGAGGGGCAGAGAGAGAAACAGACAGCCCGCTGAGCAAGGAGCCCAAACCCAACTGGATCCCAGGACTCTGGGATCATGATCTGAACTGAAGGTAGACGCTTAACTGACGGAGCCACCTAGGCGCCCCTAGTAATAATTTTAATTTAATTTAATTTTAAATTTAATTTAAGGTTTTAATACCACCTCCAGCTAATATTTGAAAACCACTGCTCTAGAAGGTAAGCACAGTACTGGTTTTGGACTAACACACCTGTTGTACAGATTGGAGCCACACCGAGATAACCCTGGTGGTTTCTGCGGCCCAGAGAAGTGTCTAAGGGGGTTGGGGGGTCGCTGCAGACCTGCCGCACGTGTGGGCTTGGACACTGAGCAGGCCATGGTTCCTGAGTGCAGGTTACGTTCTGGAAGCTCTTGCTTCAGAGCCAAATGTCATAAAAAGGGTTTTAATCTTTTATACACTTTTTTAAAAAAATTTATTTATTTGACAGAGAGCGAGCACAAGCAGATGGAGAGGGAGAAGCAGGCTCCCGGCTGAGCAAGGAGCCCAATGTGGGACTCGATCCCGGGACTCTGGGAATCACCACCCGAGCCAAAGGCAGATGCTTAACCAACTGAGCCACCCAGGCGTCCCTCTTTGAAACACCTTTAATCTTTAGTTTTTCACCTCGCATTCCTCAAACCACTGAAACCGCTTCTCGTGTCCCAGATTATTTCCCACTTCAGGGCCTTTGCATAAATTGCTCCCCTTGTGAGGAATGCCTTCCCCCCCACCCGCTCTTTTTTTTCCCTTTCTCCCTCTTTTTTTCTTGAATCGCTTGTATTAATTCCCTTAGGTCTGACTATAAGGTAGAGATATTCTCCCTAAATATCCTACCTTTTGTGACACCTCCTTTCATCCCCACCCAAATAGTCTCCTTCATTATTCTCTTTCAATATACCCTCCCCTTTTCCTTCATAGTGCATTATCTCAAGTAAAATTACAGATTTGGGTATTAATTTTTCTAATGATCCATTCCCTCCCATATCCTAAGACTTACAAGGGGCATGTCTGTTTCTTTACTCTTGTACCCCAGCACCTACTGTAATACCCGGCACATAGTAGGTGCTCAACAAGAATGTAGTCACCTCAACCCTTTTGTCAAATCCGGTACACTCGTTCATTCTGTCTGATGACCGTGCGGACAGCAGAAAGAGAGGGCCTGGCCTCATTCACACCTTAGCTGGTGCTATGCTGAGGCAGGGTAAAGCATCTCATGGAGAAGACTGTGGCCACTGGCACATGAAACTGGGCACAGCAGCCGGGTGGACAACTCAGAAACAGATGTGAAACAGCCTTCATCTTTTCCCCAAATATACTAGAGGGAGGGTGACTCTTTTAGGAAAAGGTAAAACTACTACTTGAGATATCTGGATCTTTCTATTTACGCCCCACTTCTTCCTCTCTGTCTCTACACCACGCATGTACACACACATACACACACACACACACACTCATTCATTCACCATGATAACTGATAGACAACTGATATTTTCCCCAATACCATTTCAATAAGATGTCAGCTCTGTTTTAACTGTTGGCTAAGAAGATTACCAGACCATATGACATGGACCAAAAAATCATTTATTTACTCATTCACCATTTATTCAATAACTATTTTTTAATAATGAAATCTTTCCATTTGCACTGATGTGGATGGAGCTAGGGAGTATTATGCTAAGTGAAATAAGTCAGAGAAAGACAAATACCATATGATTTCACTCATATGTGGAATTTAAGAAACAAAACAAGCTCAGATCAAAAATAAGAGAAATCAGGAAGTAGACGCTTAATTATAGAGAACAAACTGATGGTTACCAGAGGGGAGGTGGGTGAGGGGTTAGGTGTAATAGGTGATGGGGATCAAGGAGTGCACTTGTGATGAGCACTGGGTGAGGTATGGAAGTGCTGAATCACTGTATTGTACACCTGAAACTAATATAACACTATATGTTAACTAGAATTAAAATAAAAACTTTAAAAAATGATTTAAAAATAACTATCTTTTAATTAATTTTCTTTTTTTTTTTTTTTTTTTTTTTTTTTTTTTTTTAAAGATTTTATTTATTTATTTGAGAGAGAGAGAATGAGAGAGAGCACATGAGAGGGGGGAGGGTCAGAGGGAGCAGACTCCCTGCCGAGCAGGGAGCCTGACGCGGGACTCGATCCAGGGACTCCAGGATCATGACCTGAGCCGAAGGCAGTCGCTTAACCAACTGAGCCACCCAGGCGCCCTCTTTTAATTAATTTTCAAAATTCATGTGTAGTTAACACACAGTGTTACGTTAGTTTCAGGTGTACAATGTGATTCAGCAATTCTGTACATTACTCAGCGCTCACCAAGATGAGTGTACTCTTAATCCCCTTCACCTATTTTACCCATCCCCCACCCACCTCCCCTCTGGCAACCACTAGTTTGTTCTCTATAATTAGGAGTCTGTTTTTTTGTCTCTTTTTCCCTTGTTCATTTGTTTTCTTTCAATAACTATTGAGTGCTTTCCTGATAGCATGGTGCCAGGCACTCTGCTTTGTCTTAGGGATTGAGGCAGACAATGCTAGACACCTTCCAGTGTTCACTTTCCCCTTCTTTACTAACCAATGCTGACTTTGCTCAGGTGGCAATGTGTTCAGTCTAAAAATAAGAAATTAGCCTAAAAATAAGAATTATTATTCTCCTAGCCTCTCGCTCATCTACGGCTTGTCATGTGGCACAGTTCCATTCAGTAAGACAAATGTGGAAGACGGCCAGAACTGTCCGGGAAGGTTTTGCTTTCCCGCTCTTGGCGCGGGCCCTTCTTCCTGCTTGCGTGGGGGCGGGAATGCTGGAGTCAAGGCAGCCACGCTTCAGCCATGACATCCCTGAGGCAATGAGCCAACAACCACCAGCAACCACCCTCTTCCAGACTACCTGTGGCACGAGAAAAAAGATCAGCCACGGTCTTGCTGATGCCACGGGTTAATCAGGTTTCCCATTACTCACGAATGATCAAAATCCCTGATACGAGGATCTAAAGATGAACAAAACAATTCGTGCTCTCAGGGAGCTCCTAGAGGAGAGATGTTGTAAGTCAATGAAGGCAGCCCCAGGGGACAGCATGCTCCACAGGGGCTATGTCGAGGGCCCACTGGTGGCAGGTGGGAGAAGTGAATGAGGACTTAGGGGTGAGAGGAGAGCCCGAGGAAGGCTTCACATAAGAGGAAAGTCTTGTGTTGAGTGTTTAAAGAAAAAGAAGCGTTAAGATGTTCCAGCAATGGCTGGAACTGGACCACCAGCACCAACCCTGGTTCTGCTGCTCACTCGGTGGTCTCACTGGATGTGAACTGCATGCCAGCACGCAAATTTATCTTCTTCTTCTTTTTTTTTTTTTTTTAATTTATCTTCTTCTTGATCTTGTGCCCAGTGCCTGGCATTTAAGAGAGGCTCAAAATATACTTGCTGAATTGAAACCTCTCTGAAATCCCATAGAACTGGGCACCTTCTACCATATTTTATTTCACGATTATGCTAATTATTCCGTCATTTACCCCCTCTAGAAAGCGTACAGCACAAGGGTGCCTCCACTGGTAGCTGAGGTATCTCGCATGCCTAGAACAGTGCCTGGCACACAGTAAGTGCTCAATAAATACTTGTTGAAGCAATGAGCCCTAAGTGTTCTCATCTGTAAAAGGTAGACAACAATATCTATCAAGGGTGCCTGGGTGGCTCAGTCGGTTAAGCATCTGACTTCAGCTTGGGTCATGATCTCAGGGTCCTGGGACTGTGTTGGGCCCCTTGCTCAGCAGGGAGCCTGCTTCTCCCTCTTGCTCTGCCCCTCTCCCCTGCTGCACTCTGTCTCTCAAATAAATAAAATCTTTAAAAAAATATATCTATCAAAAAGGGTTGAGTGGATTAGGGAAAAATGCATTTCAAGTGCTTTGCACTGAACTTGTCACGTGGGTAGCTATAATGATGTTTTTGTCTTCTCCTGTAAAACTTGGAGACCCATTCCTGACACATCGACGAGCAGCAACACCTGAGGTCAGCAGCTGAGTCTGTTCTTCTTAGAACTGAGACAGGTTTGAGCATTTCTGTGGCAGTTTGAGCCCCCAGGAAGGGGGCTTGAAACCAAAGTGACCCACAAAATAAGAGGGCTGTTTTGTTAAAACATCCCAGACTGGGTGAGCCCTGAGCCCTGGGTCCTGCCGCTTTAGTAGCAGGCTGCAGCAGCCCCTGTCGGGACAGGAGAGGTGGGAGGATGCGGCACCGTGGGTGCCTTGGCCTTCTGGGGCTGATTCGGCAGCAAGTGGCAGAGCAGTTGAAGCAAATATGTAAATGAGAGCAGAACAGAATCTGTTCCAAGCACATGTGATGCCAGGAATAGCTGGGAAGAGATGCAGGTCACTGGAGTTTCTACAGAGAACGTGTGCACAGACAAACATTGTACTGTGACCCTGTTTTTCCCGAGAGATCGGTTAAGGTCTCAAGAAATGTTAAACAAGTGACAACAGAGATCATGCCTTCTAATTATCTAATTACATACGGCTCTCTCCACACTCTATTTGGTTTGTTGCTTAAGAGAAAAAAAATCTGTTCCTCTTTCTTAAAAATTCTGGAATAAACATTTTAAACACAAATGTCCCCGGGCACCTGGGTTGCACAGTCAGTTAAGCGTCCAGCTCATGGTTTTGGCTCAGGTCATGATCTCAGGAGCGTGAGATCGAGCCCCTTGTAGGGCTCCACGCTGAGTGTGGAGTCTGCTTAAGACTCTGTCTCCCTCTCCCTCTGCCCCTCCCCTCTGTGCTCTCTCTCTCTCGCTCGCTCTCTAAAATAAATAAATCTTTTAAAAATAAAAGCAAAAGGCCCTACTATAGTATTTCCCCAAATCACTCTGCAAGCCTTGGAACTCCTCTGCTATTTTATGCTCAAAGGCTTATACCAACAACCACCAAATCCTTGGCTTCCTTCATCCCACGGCACCAGTCTGCTTTCGCCTCGGAAGTCAGGAAGGAGTCCTTAGGTTTGAGCTCTAAGAGGAGGCCGTGGGCTCACTTGGGTTTGTTGTTTGTGTATGTAGCCATAGGAACATTGCCTCTGGCCCTGCAGGTTGTGGCCCCTACGACCGTAGCGGCCACGGTAACCCAGGCTGCAGTGTGGACCATGACCCCTGAGGTTGTACCATATCATAGCCCTGTGTCACAGGGTACGCTCTGGAATTTTTCCTGTGGTTTTAGTGTTTTGGATAAAGCTTCAAAGGCAGACTTCGGTGATAAGGGCTCCAACATTTTAAAGTGATTAGAGACAACCCTGTAAGCTTCCTAAAAGATGCAGAAAAATGGAGACCACCCCCTCAACCCATCCTGGCTATATAAGACATACCAACTGGAAATCCTGTTTTAAGGCCCCAGGGTGCTTGCTACGAGGACTGTGCTGTCTCACCCTGTGGGGCAGGCTTCCTGAGCTATAGGAACTCTGGGTCTGCCTCCCCAGTTACTGGGGTAAAACATGGGGAGGGAGTCCTTGGAGTGTCCCCAGGAGTTTGGGGGTGAAGCCTAAAGATAGGAGGCCGACCGAAGCATCCCACAATGGTATAGCAAAGAGGGAAGGAATTGGGGACGAGCTTGCACTGGTGGCATGTGGAGGGACAAGGATGCAAGACTTTCCCATGTAACAAGGAGATGCTGCAGAAGCGAGCCAGGCTGAACTGTTCTGGAGGGCTCCTGCTCACCAGGGTCCCCAGGAGGGCAAGGGGCTCCAGCTTGCCAAGTGGGGTATATCACCAGCAGCAGAATGGGAGGAGAGTGGGTTGCAGGAGTGAGTTAGAACAGGGGTCACCAAACTTATCTGTAAAGGGCCAGAGAGTAAATATGTTAGTCTTCCCAACCATATGGTCTCTGTCACAACTACTCTACCCTGCCATGATAGAGCAAAAGCGGCCGTGGGCAGTACACACGTATATGGGGGTACCTGTGTCCCAATACAACCTTACTTATGGACACTACCATGTTCATTTCATATAATTTCATGTCATGAATATTCTGGGTTTTTTTCCAGCATGGAAAAGTGGAAAAACCATTCTTCTCCGTGGCTTGGATTTGTCCCATGGCTCGTTGTTTGTCAACCCCCCGAGCTAGAGGGTGTAACACCCTGAACAGGAACAGTGCAGAAAGCCACAGGCAGCCCCAGCCAAGGAAGAGGACTGCTGTATGCACCCTGATCCCATTGCCCCTCCTCCTGCCCCAACCTGCAGGAGGCTGGTCCCTGAGCCCAACCTAGGGAAAGGAGGGAAGCTCTGAGGCAGATGTGAGATGGAAGTTGTGAAGACTTAGCTGGATTTTTTTAATACTTGAGAGTACTTGGGAAAGTAACCAGAAAGCGATGAGATCTGCAGGAATTTCATCAAGGAGTGAGGCAGGAAGATCACAAGGATCACATTTAAGCCCTTTCCTGAACTCTTACCTTACTGAACTCAGTCTATTTAAAACACTAGCTGCAGAGGCACTTGAGTGGCTCAGTCGGTTAAGCGTCCACCTTTGGCTTGAGTCATGATCCCAGGGTCCCGGGATCAAGTCCCACGTCTGGCTCCCAGAGCCTGTTTCTCCCTCTCCCTCTGCCACTCCCCCTGCTTGTGCTCTTTCTCTCAAATAAATAAGTAAAAATCTTTTACAAAACAGTTTGCAAATATTTTAACAATTCCCTTTATTAGCTACTCCAAACTTAACGCCTTGCGTCCTCATTCTTAGCAGATTTTACTTTGCAGAGAAAAATATGGAGGACTTGGTGGTGGCAGTGGCAGCAATGGGCTTTCTAATGGGTCAGAACCCAGACTCACACACTCACCTCTTCCTGCTGAAGGCATCCACAATACACTGCTGAAGAGCTTGGCTTTGTTTTCTTTTCTTTTGAACTGCCTTATCCACCTGAAAGCAGAGCCTCCCAAAGAATCCATTAGTTATAAATCAGTCCCCTCTCCAGGAATTTAGCAACCAGGAAAGACTGACTCCTAGCACTGGGAAGGAGAATTTGGCTCAGGAATAAGCAATCACCTAAACAGACATTTTCACAAAACTGTCATTATCTATTCCCCATTTATCTTTTCCTAAAAGTCATTTGTTTTCCTACGGTGCCCTTCTCCCCACTCCCTTCTTATTAAGATGGTATATAAACCCAAATTCTAACTGCCTCCTTGAGTCATATTTTTCTGTGAACTCCCGTGTAAGTATGTGAATAAAAATATTTTTCTTTTATTAATCTGTCTTTTTGGCAGTTTAATTTGCAGGCCCCTAGGAAAATAACTGGAGAGTGCAGAGGAAAAGTTTTCCCTCCTTGACACTGCATTAATCTTACCGGAGCAGAAGAGGCATCTTCCTTACCCAAAGCCATTAACTTCATTTGTGTTCTGGATCCACCCCACTCCTTACTCCTCTTGCCATTCCTTAGGGACTTTGCCCAGCTTATTATTTTTTAAGCAAACTTTTTATTCTAAAGTACTATTAGGTTTACAGAAAAGTTGCAAAGACAGTGCACACTGTTTCTATGTATCCCTTAACCAGTGTCCCCTGCTGATAGCATCTTCCATTACCATTATACATGTGCCAAAACTAAGGAACCAATGTTACTATTTATTACAGCTAAGGAGCCAACATTAAGCAAACTCCACAGTTTATTTGGATTTCACTACTTTTTCTCTAATACTTTTTTTCTGCACCAGGATCCTATCCGGATATATTACACTAACTTGTCGTATCTCCTAGCATCTTTTGGCCTGTACCAGTTTCTCAGACTTCCCTTGTTTTTAATGCCTTTAACAGTTTTGAAGAGTGCTGGTCAAGTATTTTGTAGAATGTCCCTCAATTGGGATTTGTATGATGTTATTCTCTTGGTTAGACTGGGATTACTGGGTTTTGGAGAGGAGGACCATGGAGGTAATGTACCCTTCTCATCACATCATATTAAGGGTACATATTATCGAGATATCACTGTTGATGTTAACCTTGATCATCTGGGTGAGGTGGTAGTGGTTAGGTTTTTCCACTGTAAAGTTACTCTTTCCATCTCCCCTTCCCACACACTATTTTTTGGAAGCACAGCCAACTTTCAAAGTATGTGGAATTAAGCTCTACTTTGGAGGCAGGAAACCTACATAAATTCATTGAAATTCTTCTATGTGAGAGATATATCTTGTCTTCCCTATTTATTTTTTCAATCACTTTTATATCAGTATGGGCTGTGGGGTATTTATATTTTGTTATAATCTAATATTATGTTATTTATTTTGTTGATCACATTGTTCCAGCTTTGAACACTGGCAGTTCTTTCAGACTGGTGCCTGTGCCCCTGTGGGTTTTTTTTTCCCCCCAGCACTTCTTTACTCTCTAGCAGTACAAGATACTCCTAGTTCACCTTATGTATTTCCTGCCCTCAGCCATTTCTCCATGAAGGCCTGGTTCCTTTCATTTAGAAACCAAGATCTGGGTCCTGGGTGTGCTTGCTATCCATTTACTTTTCTCTCTCTTATTCCTTCATCTTCATCTGCCCCTGCCCTACAGATCGTTTCTCCTTAGCTGCTAAGGTACAACCATATTCAAGTACTTCCCCCATTCACCCTTCTCCATCCATGTCCCCCACTGGCAAACTCCCTAGCTCTCCTTTCATTTCCATTCAAGCTCATGGCATGGTCAATTTTTTTTTTTAAGATTGAGAGAGAGCACAAGTAGGGGGGGCGGCAGGCAGAGGGAGAAGCAGGTTCCCAGCTGAGCAGGGATCCTGGGATCATGACCTGAGCCAGAGGCAGACGCTTAACCGACTGAGTGTCCCATGGCATGGTCACATTTTATATGAACTTGCAAGTGTTACATGGGAGATTAATAAAGTGTAACCAGTCTCAGGGCTGGCACAAAAGGGTGAATGCAAACGATAGCACCCTGTGGGAGCTGGAGCTTCTAAGTTTGGCTCTCCCTACAAGGAAGACAGAGCTAAGTCACTGCAGGTGAGTCCGTCCACATTTGCAGAAGGCTCTGCTTCCTGCATCTACCTCAGTGGGAGTGATGCTTCCCTGAGAGCAGGCCAAGTCACAGACAAGGAAGATTGCACTCTTGGTTAATGATAACTTGAAACAGAAAAAGCACAGGAACTTCACGTTGTAGAATGAGGTGGGGCATATATTTAAAGATAGATGAACCAGATCTTAGATAAATCTTAGAAAAAGGAGGCAACTTTGATTTTTACTCATGTATATTATACCAGAACTCTTTGGATGCCTGGATCTTCTTTGAACACCATTACCAGCTTGAACTCAGACCTGAACTCAGCCCTTTACCAATTCTCCCTGAATGATGGATGTCAAAACTCATTAAAGCTCAAATATTACTGTTATTTTCTCAAATCTGGAGAGGAAATAAGTAGGCAGGTTCTCTCCCACACTATGGATTATAAGATTCTTAGGTATAATTCATTTCTCCCCAAGACTTTTCTTTGCGTATGTATGTACTTTGTGTACTTTTAAATTTTAATTCCAGTATAATTAATATACAATGTTATATTAGTTTCAGGTGTACAATATAGTGATTCAGTAATTCTATACATTACTCAGTGCTCATCAAGGTAAGTGTACTCTTAATCCCTTTCACCTAGTTCACCCCTCCCCCACCTACATTTCCCCTGGTAACCACCAGTTAATTTTCTATAGTTAAGAGTCTGGGTTTTTTTGTTTGTTGTTTCCAAGACTTTGCTCTTTAATTTGTTATGTTAATGCTGGTCTCTTAAGGGATTTTTTTGTTTGTTTTTTAAAGACTGAATACTGGGGGCGCCTGGGTGGCTGAGTCAGTTGGGTGGCTGAGTCAGTTAGGCGTCTGCCTTCCGCTCAGGTCATGATCTCAGGGTTCTGGAATCGAGCCCCACATAGGGCTCTCTGCCCAGCAGGGAGCCTGCTTCTCCTCTCCCTCTGCCTGCCATTCTGCCTGCTTGTGCTTGCCCTCTCTCTCTCTGTCAAATTAAGTAAGTAAGTAAATAAATAAATAAAATCTTAAAAAAAAAAAAGGACTGAATACTGATGCAGGTCATATTCAGATAACGTATTTTAGGAGCTCACAGTAAAGTTTACAATAGGGAGCTCTGTGGTTTTCTTGGCTCAGTCCATACAGGCCCGCTGTCTTTTATTATTTCATTTATGTCTCCATGTAACATATAGAATGGAAAGTAGGTCTCAGGAAGTAACAATGCTGGCATTGGAAACCAACCAACCAGCCAACCAACCAACCAATCAAACGTTGTTCTTTGAAACTTAAAAACACAAAACTAGGCTTGGTACTGTAAAAGGCACTTACGGAACCCTTCAATCCCAAGAAGATCTGACTTAAGAAATAATACAAAATATAAACCATTTACTTTTATTAGGTCCATTTTAATAAAGTGTGTAAGAGTTTACAACTCAAAACAATTATTCATAAAAACTATCAGATACATAAGATAGATCACACGGAGAGTGCAATAACATAAATCCAATAGTCTGCAAATAGGAGGTATCACAAAAACTGTTAAGATTGACTTTATAAATGTCTTTTTCCCTTCCTTTCCCATGTTCACAGCCCTTGAGATTGTGTGCACATACTGTTTCCTGGGGTCTGATGACCTCAGTATTCCTTACAGCTGGGTCGACTTCCTCAGTCAACTCAAAATGTTTTGTCGGTAGAGTTCACCTCTTCTCCATGGAATGAGCATGGTCCTTGGCCTTTATTTGGTTTCTGTGCCCTAACAAATGACATCAAACACTCTCTCTTTCAAAGGAACATCTTGCAGGCCTTGTGCTGTTCTGGTCACTACTGCCAGTCCACCACCACACGTGAGCCAGGGGTTCAGGCCAAGTTTCATCCTTGTGGATGAGAAGAGCATGCTTACTATGGAAACAGGCTAAGGCAATGGATGATTTTTCCCCACTTTTATCTAAAACAACTCCAGTCCTTTGAGTTGTTGGCAAATGGGACTGAATTCACTCAAGCCAACTACCTACTGTCACCACTTGATATTCTTTGCATGCCTTCCTAAGGAGGTCTTAACACCATGGCAGAAAGCATGAGGACACACACACACACACACACACACACACACACACACACACCCCTCTCCATTCACAATCCTCAAATGGGAGTCTTTGGTAGACTCAGAGAATACAACTGTTTTGCCATTTCAGAGTGAAAAGGCTACATTGTCTTCTCTCCCTCCCAAAGTCTCACTTTATAACTGACATTGTTAAAAACCATTTCTGCAAAACAAAAACAAAAAAACCAAAAACCATTTCTGCAATTCCTTGCCAAAAGGAATCAAACAGATCCCTTCAACACGCATATACAGTTCTATCATAACGCAATGCAGATAACATTGACTTGATTTCAAGAACAAAACATTACCATAAACTCGAAACAGTGTCACCCATATTGAGACTGCTGGGAAGTAGCTCCGACTAAATTTCTTTTTTTTTTTTTAAGATTTTATTTATTTGACAGAGAGAGACACAGTGAGAGAGGGAATACAAGCAGGGGGGAGTGGGAGAGGGAGAAGCAGGCTTCCCGCCGAGCAGGGAGCCTGATGTGGGGCTCGATCCCTGGGATCATGACCCGAGCTGAAGGCAGACGCTTAACGACTGAGCCACCCAGGCGCCCCGCTCGGACTAAATTTCTTACAGAATTACAAGTTCTGGGATTACTGGACTGGAGCCACCAGTGTGCTGGTTAACTGCCATTTTTACAAGCTATTCCAGAGTCCCTTCACATCTAAACCCCTGCATTCTGGGGTACATAGGGCCTGTATTAGATCATGGTGGAGAGATGCTTTTGGGTTGTGTCTCCAGAGTAGGCTGGACTTCTGCCAACCTTCCTTCGTCTGTTCTTCTAGTCCATAAGAAATGGGAAAGGTGGGCCATTTCATTCTTATTTGGAATTATTCCAGTGTGGTGAGATTATCATAGGTTAGGCTGAAACTTAGGAAGAAACTGTTTATGATAACAAAGGCACAGAAAAATTGACATATCATTCAGTCATACCTCTCATCATCCACTTATTAGTATGGCTGTAGCAGGGGAATGTTAAGTGAGGAAATGCAGTCAAATGCTCTACCCCTGAGCTATACCCCCTTGTTAAGTGAGGAAATGAAGTGGGAACAGGAACAAGGAAGGTGACCCAGGAAGACTTGCAGGAGTAGAGAAGAAGCAGGAAAGAGCTGAGTCTGGTAGTGTTTTAGAGATGGGATGTTGGAGACCACACACGAGGCCTGTTTCCTAATAAAGGTCAAGGTACAAATGAGGCAGGGAGGACCAGGAAGTGAGAGAGCAAAGTCGCACCTGGGGAAGCCAGACACTGCCAGTGTGGGTTCTTACATCTAAGCTGAGGCATCTAGTTGTTTTCAGCAACCTAGAGGACTTATCCTGTAGCAAAAGAACACAGAAACAATTCCCAACCAGATACTACTTTTTTTATTTCCAAGCATCTTGAAATCTTTAAGTGAACTTGACAAGTTTGCAAGTGTTCTGATGGTTTAAAAAAACAAAACAAGTAGTTGTTGACAAAGGCATTGAAAAACGAAGAATTTAAATTACATGATTCCATTTAAAATCCTCATGTTTACTCCATCAGGCAGGATTGGAGGATTAGAACCCAGGGGTGACTCTGGGCATTTTACAAAGTGCTTCTACCTCCTTAGAAGCTGCGGTCTTTCCAGTGGCTCTCCTATGTACCTTTTATCAAAATGATCTGAGTTCCAAATTTCTCAGGTAAAACTGCATCTATGCGACCAGCAGCCATTCCAAAGTTGACTGGCATGTGTTCTCCAATTTCAGTTCCAAAGACACAGCAGAGAATAACATTTTTCTTTATTAAAGGCACCCAAGTGACTCCATTTTAAGTTGCACCCTTCCGTCTGGAGAATGAGTTGGATCTCACCCTTCTGCAGTTTCCTATAAAAATTCCTATTTGATAAAATGCATACATATTAAATGACCTATGTTCTGATGATTTTTCTTTATCAGCATGATTGAATTTGTACTGTCAGAGCACTCTGGTGATTACATTTAAGTAAAACTGAAATCTGCTACTTTACGAGTCAGTGAAATGTCCACCAAATGGTTTAAAACACTGATGTGCATGTACTCTAAAACTTACTAAATAAATAATGGGCCAAAAGATGCTGGTATTTTTTCTCGAAAGTTTCAAGAAATGTTGGTTGCCAGATTAAACTCAGACCTAACGTGGGCACGTGAACATGTACACACATCTACACATATGAAATTTTCAACTCAATAATGATTGAGCCCAAAATGAAATTGAATTTATGACCTAGATTCCCTTAGGTCCTGCCCAGCATCTGCTTCTGCATCAAGTTTTGTTCATTCCATCTTCCAATCTAACAAGAACTGGGAGCTAATGGGCCGTATGTGAGCTATGATAAATATATGGTAAATATTCAGGTAAATATTTTCCACCACACATAATATAACTTCATTAATTCAACAGTGCCTGTTAGTCATTTAATACAGATTCTTTAAAAGAGTTCATCAGTGCATGTTGTGGTTCAATGCTTTGTATCTAAATATATTCCGGCTCATTGCGCTCCACTGAAATGAAGTCACAAGTTCTTGCATTCCCTATCAGATGTGTAAAGCAAATAACACATAAAACTAAAAGGTGTAGCATTTTGTTGACTATATATCTTTTCTCTTTAATGTTAACTTGTTGCAGTATAGTTGTTGGAAACATGCATTTGCTACTAATTCAAAGCACCCTGAGCACTCCTAATTCCCTTAACACTAAATTTTCTAGAATTCCAGATTCAGAATGGCCTCCGGGAAGAATATTTTATCTTTAAATGATGCATTTACCCTATATGATCCAAAGATCAGTGCAGAATTTACTAATCATTAGCTAATAATTAATGTAATATAGTCAAAAATTTTCATGCATCACTCAGTAAGAACACAAGTAATTTGCATGTGTTTACGTTCACTTCCTATTCAAAGAATGTATTTAGAGTCTCCACCCATCATAGGTCTCCAGTGAGAATAAAAAAGGGTTACAAGCCCATGCTTGACAAATGATTCAACGGTGTGCTAAAATCACTATGATTTTGATTTTACCTCAAGGGCTAAAATGGCTACTTGATTATGAAGAAGTGATTAAATAACCAAAGGAAAGACATTTTGCAGGGCTATTACGGAGGTAATCCTGAGTATTTGGAAGAGTGAATGAGAATGACCTTCCACTTGAAGAGTTCCTGACTTGGGATGAGAACTCTCCCTGAATATTCCTATCCTCTTAGCTCCTGCCTTGGAGGGTTTTACTTGATAATGGCCAAGGGAAGAGGCTGGGGTGCAAAGTTCCATATGCCTTAGCCCAAACTGTTTATTCAACTGGAAAGATGATTTTGCATCCACTGTTACACACAAAAAAATCAGAAATAATCACGGGGAGAAAAGCAAACTCTTAGAAGGAACATTTCATATTCACCAAAGTGAAAGACTGGCATGGTTGAAACCTCAGTTGTAAAACCATTGCCAATAGCCCTGATCCAGTGCCAGTTATTTATCCTTTAACCTGGACGTCTGAAATAGGTGGAGACCAAACTAGAAAATGTCTTGAAAAGTTGCTGTTCATATTCTATCCCTAAGATTCCTGAATTTCAAATTCAAAGAGTATGACACCTAATCAACTGCAATAGAGTTTGGCATTCAGGCTTGATTCTTGGATGAATTTCCAATTCTTAAATCATTAATCTGGTTTGGTAAGCAACTCTCCCAACTTTTCTAGCTAATGGAGACATCACTGACATCGATTACAAGTCACTGGAAGCCTTCAGGTTGAAACATGGTGCAGCAGCTCTTTCCATTAAATTGAACTTTCTCAGCAGAGATCTTCCCATTGAGACACAAGTTTCACCTTAAGGCACTAATAATAAGGGGAATGGAAACAGCTGGGAATAAGTTAGATCTTTCCAGAAATAGAAGACATTTCAAAAACACAAGTCAGTCACCTATCGGCCTACTTCGACATTTACAGAGGATAGAGAATTAAATTTTCATGGATAGCTGATTCAGCTCTTTACTCTTCTCTCAAACTGATTTACATGTCTCAGATTTATTTTTCCTCAAGAGGCAGTGGAGAAAGGTAGCAAGGAATTGGAAAACACAAACAAGTATGCAAATCTAATTTGTAGCCTAGTCTCATGATTAATTAATGTTAATGTCATGAGGACAGCATGGAGTGCTCAGACCTAAGGTTTTTAAGTACTTTAAAATATTACTAAGACCACATACCCAATGGTTAAAATTGGGACAAGGTGCTCTTTTCTGTTGTTCTGAGGGAAAAAAATCATAATTTTTTAAGACCATGTAAATAGAATTTGTTAATAGCAAATAGCAAATTTTGGAGGAAAATATATACTCCGTGAAACCTCCGTTTCAGCAGGATTCTCCTACACCTTCCAATGGATTCAATCTTGCCACAAGACAGAACTAAGTAAAAACAGGGCTCAACTCAGTTAGGTCAGGAGACAAATGCCAGTAAATGAGTGATTGTGGAGGTAGGCATAGTGAGACAGGATTTACCTAAAGGAAAACCGATCCCTGCATGTGTGCGTGCACACACACACACACACACGCACACATACCTGTGCATAGTGATTTAAAAAGCATGGGCATGGGAAGGCTCAATACTGTTCCACACGAGCACAGATATCTCATCTGTTCGCATTTCTACATAGGAAAGGGTCTGACACAGGTTACACACCCACAAACACTCGTGTGAGAGGCCAGCCTGGCTCGCAAAGACTCCGCAACAGACCCAGAGAATCCTCTGTAGAGCTGCTGGTTTTACAGGAATGATTAGTATCTGCAGGATTACACTTCCTCTTGATTTGCAGGATTTTTATCTTGCATTTCCTTCCATAAATATTCCCTTTGCAAGAGCATTAAATCAAGTCCTGAAGGGACGAATCTTGAGTCCTCAATGGATAAGACTCAGAACAGGAACTGCAGGAAAACAAAAATTGCAGTAACATGGCCCCTTTGGGGTTGGGGTGAAGTATTTCTGGATTTAAACAGTCTTGGGGCAAAAAAAGAGAGCAGAGTTCTGGGCGGAGGTGGAGATGAAAATGTGGGCAAGTCCAGAAATCAATATAAACAAAAGAAATGAGCATAACTTAAAGGGGTTTCAACTAAGTATCACTGCAACTGAGTTTGTTGTCCGCAGAAATTCTGCTCTGATATATGGAACTGAAAGATAGTAATTGGTGTATCTCTTCTGAGACAGGCTCAGCTGGGAGTGATGTGGTAGGTACTGGGCGGGGGGGTGGTGGTGGTAAAGACAAAAGGCCTGAAGGCTCAGGTATCGCTCCTAAGGTTTCTGCTTGCCTGATTTTGAAGGAAAGGGTGCTAGAGCAAACGGATCCGCGGCTGGCAGCTCCGTAGTCCTGGAGGAAAGGGATGTGATGGAAACAGAGCCAGCTATCGACTGTTTGTTGGTCTGTGAAACAATTTTGTAGGCAGCGATGGGCTGGGCTTCTGGACTTGACTCATCTTCTGGGCTATAGTGACGGGAATATTTGGATAAAGACTGGGGGCGGAATGGTTTGCCAGCCACGGGGCCTGAGACAGCTTCTTTCTGGGGCTGAGGTCCTTTGTTTCTGTCATTAGGATGGCCCCCAGATTCCAGGGAGGATCCCCTGGGAGAGATGCTGTCAGGATGGTCTGCTGTTTGTGCAGAATGGGAGGGGGGGTTAGATTGCGGGACGAAAGCAGCCATGGAGTACTGAGCTCGGATGGGGGCATACGCTGCTCTCTCAAGGCCTGGGAGCAGAGGGACCTCATCAGTCTGACTGAGGAGACTGGCCTGCCCAGGCAACTCCTGGGAGGCGCTCTGGGCAACTGATAACTCCTCCATGCTCTTCTTCTTGGTAAAAGGAGCTCTCAAGAACACGTCCGCCTCCTCTGGCTGGGAAGGAGCCACACTGCCCTTGGAGGCAAATGGGGCTTTGGAGAAAATATCCATGTCATCAGCTGGAACCCTTGAGCTCCTGAAGGGGGCTGTGGCAAAAACATCCGGCTCCCCGAGACCGTCCGTGGTTGGTTGTGGGAGGGCTTGGAACTGGTTCTTTCTGCCACCCTGGCCTGCCTTTGCTTGCTCAGTGGAGACCTCTGGCTGAGCGAACGGAATAGCTCCTCCCAGCTTCCCCTGTGGAGGCCTGCAGCTCTCATCCTCTTCTTCAGACTCCATGAGGAGTGGTCGGGACCCACTGCAGTCCAGCATGTCCCCCTCGAGATCAGTCCCTTCCTCTTCACTGCTGTGGAATGAACTGTTGCTTGAAGGGCCATCTCGGGCCAAGTAGTCAGATTCTAAATTGTTCTGCGTTTTCGTGCCGGGTCCTCCCGAGGGGCCTGGATACAGGGGAAGGCCTTTAATACCGGCTGAGTCTGTCAAGTGCTCTACAGTTATTACAGGACAGGGACTGGGCTCTCTCTGGAGACCTAGAAAAGCACAAAACGCAGAGTTAATGCATAGATCGGTTCAACTCTCCTCAGAACATTTAAAATGGTCAACCCGCGGCGGAAACATTGTGGGACCAAATAATAAAGGTTGAAATGGAAAAGGAAAAACAGAAAAATAAAAGTCAGGCAAGGAAACGGCACACAAACTGGAACACAAGCAGTCACTGTCTCACATTTTGGAACATGACAGGCACAGTGTACAGGAAAGGCGATGACGACGTTGGGCACACAGACACTCAGCATAACCACACAGCGCTCCGAGCCGCGGGGCCAGGCACTGCCTCCTGTTCTACCTGGCACTGGCTCGGGTGGGATGGAGACAAGCCCAGCCGCTCATCTCCACATACACCGCGGCACTTCTGGATTATGTAGAAATACTGTCTGGGGACAAATGCAATTCAGTAGCGGACATGTGGCCATCTGCTCCACACTGCCTGTATCTGAGGACAGATTCTCAATCCCAAACCCCCCCGCCGCCCCCCCCAGAAGAGCAGCAGAGCACAGCTGCTTGATAAATGCCAAGATTTACATCATGAGCACTACTCAAAGAGCACAAGAGTGCCCCAAATGCCAATACTGAAGGCGCTTTCTAAGGGGAGGAGACATACTCAAAATCATATTAAAGAAATCTCCTTCAGCTGGAGTCGCTGTGGAATTTTGCTTTCAATCTTCTAAGCTAGCAAAGATCTCCTCCGCTTAAATGAATCTGTCATAAAGTTCTTTAAGCAGAAGGAGTAAAACACATGGGTAATTGCAGAAATATTTGCGAACTCTAATATACTAGTCTACTTCTAGCTAGATAGACGTGCCTCAGGGTGCTCTGGCTTTTAAAATCAAATAGACAATTATCAGAATGCAAGAGAGCTTACCTTCCAAGAAATATTAGCAGGTTAGAAGTATGTCATTGGGCACATGTTAGCAAGAGGGCAGGAAAAAGGCATATGTAACTAAGTAAGAAGAATCCAGAGAAAGGGCGGGTGGGGGTAAAGAGATCATTTCATCATGGGTTTCCCAACCCACTAGGCATTCGGTACAATGCTTTGGTTTCTGTAGATGGCTTGGAACCTCTGTACTGAGGTAATTCCATCAACCCCTCCCCATGTTACCCTCTCCTTCCAGGCAAATCATTAGCTAGTAGAAACTTCTGCTAACAATTATCCCCTGCTAGGGTTTCTGCTTGAATTAAGCACACAGAACACATCAGAAGCGGCATCAAAATCAGTTTATTGGGAAACCAGTCACTTAGAGACATTACATTGTAAAGAGATGTAGAGAGAGATCGGAACATTTTAGAAGATACTGTACAAAAATACTACAGTTCTCGGAATTCTAGAACTTTTTAGCAGTGCTTCTTTTTAAACAGCTCTGATCTTAAATGATCTTAAATACTGTTTTCAGAAACAAAAAAAAGGTGGGTGTCCCCCTCGTTTTCTGAGTTTGAATGCAATCAATGAATTTCCAATTAGGAGTCTTTAAGCGAAATTCTGTACTGGTGCCAAACAGCTTTCTGAGTAGTGTTTGAAGAATATGATTTTGAAGAGCATACATTTTTTCTTTGTGTTGCAGCTTTAGTATGCACACCCACGTGGTGATATGAAAGCGTTAGTCAGCTGATAGGAAGCACACGGAACATCTTCTCTCTTTGCAGTATATGTGAAGAGACATAATCCTAACCTCTCAGGCAAGTATATTGTTATTAGTTCTGTCACTGTGATTCTTAGGTGGTGATTTCTGGGAGGAAATTCAAACGACAGGGGGCAAAGAGGCTTTCCAAAATAAGATTTGCCTAGCAAAGGGGCATGGAAGCTCCCCTCCCCCAAGACTCCTTGAACCACTTTCTAACATAGCATCAGCTAGACAAAGTTTTCGCTTGCCAAAACCAAGGCACAATTTCTCATCTTCCAAAACTACCCCAAAAGCTGGCGTTATCAAGCTGGTTCTGTGGGAGAGCAAAGTATCTTTTAGGGGAAAAATGGTAAATTTAGTCAAGCCAATGACCAATTCTGACATCATACCGATCAATAAGGAAAACCAAACACTAGTTTGACTGGAGTTAGTGTTTTTGGGAAATTTAAATTGAATTCGGTCAGATCTGCTTGTGTGCAGAGAATGCCAACAAGCAGCTCCTTACAGAACCAGGGGCGCTTTGGATGCCTGCAATGTTGGGATTACACTTTGAGAACTATCAAATACCAGGTAGAGGAGACCATATCCAGAGCTGGACGGGATAGAAGAACATGCTTAACCTAACCAAATTACTTTAAAAAGTGGGTTCTTGGTCAACTGGAAGCCTGTCAAATTAGCATATTCTGGGACCTCGATATTACATAATAGGAAAATCATACCTAAAATTTCAAGAACTTTCAAAAACTCACAAGCCCAGTCACAAAAACCCTGTGACATTGAATCTGAAGGGGAAACTTGTTTCCTGTTCTTCAAAACAACGCCAGACATGTTTCTATTTTTCAGCAGGAATCTGCTTTCTAGGGTTGGAAAACTACATTTAAAGGATTTTCCTGAGAAGGCCAAGTCTCTTAACCTCTTCATTCTTTTTCAAGAAGGTGTAGTGTGACTACAGCAGAGAGCAAGCACCCTTTGCAGCTCTCCCAAGCCGGGCATTCTGGAGACCATAGAATGCCGGTGGGTTTGGGGAAACACAGACATCCATACGCCCTCAGCACGAGACACAAAGTCGTCAAGAGAAGGAGAGATTCTAAATAACTGTAAGCAGAAGATGGACATTAAATCTTGTTGGCAGTTAGAGGTCTTTTCTGGAATACGAGTATGTATGTTCTTGTAGGGAAAGCATGTGTTTTCAAGGTGAACAATCCTTGTATAGGAAAATGGCCTTGCACTATTAGGAAAACGTGTTTGAAGCAGTCTGGCTACTAGCAAAGAAGGATCTGGACTAATTTAACCTCATGTCTTGGCCCCATTCCTCTGGCAACCAATAGCATGCACAGCAGACACCCCGTGACCACAGAGCACAATAAAGCCAACCAGTTGTTCGTGAGGAGTGGAGGCCTTCAATCCAGGACCTGGTCTCATAGGCTACGCAAGGGTCTTCCTTCTCATGAAGCCTAACGTAGGGCCTTTTGCTCTGATCCCCTCAAACTGGGTTAGGTCTCTTTTAATTTTGGTTTAGTCCCATTAAATTAAGCAAGAAGGCAAGACATGCTGTTTTTTCTTGCTCTCATGTAGGACTGTGTGCAAGGTTACGCGTGAGCACACTTTTTGAGACTTCTACGAGGGGTAACTCCATTTTAGTCTATTTTGAGGCTCCAAATTTACGGAGATTTCAGTAAGAGTTCATATGCTTGACAGAGTAGGAAAGGAGTCCCCAAAACTCTCTGATGACTTAGCAACTCTCCTAACTACCTATTAACTTTCAAAGCAACCGTAAGGGCTGAATGATTTGGGGTAGGTTTACCTTGGGGATTTTATCTGATGAACATAATGAGGGGGGTCATCAGAGTGCATTCAGAAAAATCAGAATCTGAAGACTTACATTCCAGGCTGGATATTCTTTAGTGCAATACATCACACACCGCGAGCATTTTACTTTCCCCCATACTGTAAACTGAAGTAACAGTTACAAGCAGTATCGAAGACATAATTCTTGCTGAAAACTGAAAATGAAGACTTGGGAGTCCTGAGAAACCTTCCCATACATTTAGCAAATAGAAAGCAAACTACCCCTTCACAAGAAGGTCAGAAATGCAGCACCAGCTGAAATTCACACTCTTGGAGCCAAATCAGGGAATCAAGAGATGTACATCAAATTAATAATTTCCATGACCTTCCCCAGCTTAGATAATAAAATGAAGGGTTTGGTTCTACCCTCTGCTGTGCAGTGGCATTAACACCCGTGCCTGGGGAATAGGGATTTGGTGGGAGCCGATGCAGGCCAGTGATGCTGTGTCTCTCAAACCAATGGAGCAATGAAATGAGAGAGCTTTGTCCCTGGGCATAAAACTGCTGGTGCCAACATCAAATGTTTGATTAAACTGGCCTGGGTATGTTGAAGATGAAATCCGTGCTCCATTTGCAAACCCGAGTCTAGTCTATCAAATGCAGGCTCACAGGGGTTTTCTTCCCCCTGACTGCAAAGGGAAACCTCAAAAGCCATGACTCAGTAACTAGCCCTCAGCACGTGTCTGCACTTTCCTTGTGCGCAGGTACTTACTGTCACTCAACAGTGGGTTTAAGTCCTTTTTGCACAAGTGGGTTTTCAGATCAGGAAAGCGGCAGCTACTGTAAGTTATTTACATCTGTGAACATCAGGCTCCTGTTTGAACAGATAAGTCTTTATTCCCCTGTATGTTTACATAATAAATTGTTTACAGACTTTTTTTTAATACAATACTGGCATAGCAATGTTTAAATTTCATATTTTTACTGTATAAGGTAGCTTCGCGTACCTCTGTTTGCTTTGTCTTCTTGGGGAGGACATGATAAAGACCTGTGGTAAATATACATCCATGAGACAAGGGGCTGTGCAATAGGGTGGAGTTCCACCATTGTATACATAAGGAACAACCACTCTCAGAATACTCACAGGAAAAAGAGTAAAGTCAGGACACTACATCAGAGTGGGAACCAAGAAAGTGTTTTCCGTTCAAGCAACCACCACCATTTGGTAACTTTGCATAAGTTAGCATTACCCAAAGAACCTCCCTCCTCCACCTTAGTGAACGGAAACCCAGGATAAACAAAGTAGTATCTTGTTACAGATTATTTGAAACGGAAGCCATCTGGGATTCATTTTGACTCAAGAAACCCAAGTACATCCAACTTCAGGAACATGTTGTGTGGAAAATGAAAAGACTAACTTTGTGTTGGTAAAATTATAGTCTCTAGAGAGGAATAAAAGATAGCTTTGTATTATCTGGAGTGTTTCCGTAAAGATTTCATTTTAAATATCCCTCTGATAGTTTCTCTGTTCTGCCCGGCAGCCTCTAATTTGCTTAATTTTGTACTTTGGGCAATCCTGTCATTTTTGTCCCTAAACTCTAAGTTAGTGGCTACATGGTCCTGGTAATGTTACAGCCAGAGAAAGTTAAAGACTCCTGGAAATTTAGACAAACATCATCATGGGAGACTTTACTTTGGCCCAAGGTATCTACACTGTGCATTTATTCAGCTAAACTCAGATCCCTCCATACTTCTGGGCTGAGGTCAACCCCAAAGGTCTTCTCCTTCCTCTAAAATTGCTGAAGGCGGACTGTTCCTGACCTGGGGAAAACTGTGTTAGTTCGAATCAAAATGATCAATTACCTGCCAGGAGAGCAGGGGAAAAAAGTATTATAAACAAAACTAAAATTTCATCTTGAGAAAACCAGGTTCTTCTTGAGTTTGTTCCCCTATAATTATTAGCAATCCAAGTTCTATAATTCTAATTGAAGAAGAGCCAAGTCCAATATCAAATGACACCGGACACAGAGACAACTTCTTTCAGAGATTATTTTAAAATCCACATCTTTCCATTTTCTAAACTACCAAAGACAGGTGAAATTATGGAAGTTCCCTTATTCAGAATAAAGGAAATTAAGACTGATTGTTGTCACTTTCCATTATAAGGTCCTCTCTGGGAATTTTCTGTGGATTATTCCTTTTACTGTCTTTAATAGTAACCATGCTTCATGGCAGTGAGGGGGGGTGATTTCCCTTTTTGGAAACAGCGAAATGGGACTCAGAACCAGGAGTCATGGGAAAAGATCAAGAAAGAGAACATACTTCCAGGTACTGAAAGCAATACTAATTAGATAATAATTCAACAGATCTTCTTACATCTTATTACTGTCCTTGATGGTATTTCTAAGGAGGGGGGTAGTTTCATAATTAACTTAAGTGAAGGCAGCATTACTAGAGTTAAGTATTAGCTCCCCAAGTAAAATCAGATGCCTTTGAAGGGAACAACACTCAATAAGTGGCCAAAATTCTGGTATGTATGCTGAAGAACTCATTAATTATGATCGTAGTTAGAAGTGTCCATTTAAACCTTATCTCCTCTGAGGCCTATGTTTTTAAAAATACTGGGACTTAAATTTGGTGATCTAGTTATTTGAATGCCGTGAGGGAAAAAAAAACTGTGATGTGTTCTGGTATAGTTACTACTCTTGCACAGTTGGATTAAAGCAAATCAGAAGCATATGCTTATAGTATCTGCCCATTTTTAAGTGCCAGATCACTGATTATATATTTTAAAAGAATTGAAGTCTTCTGATACTGTTTTGTTAGAATAGGTAGGGCCATTTAAAAAAGAAAAAAATGGTATCTAGATATTTGAAAGAAAAATCTATGTCCAAAACTGTCCAATAATGTAAGCTTCTATTCAGATAACCAAGGAAGAGCCACCCAAGTTAGTAAAGGCCCATTATAATTCTCTAAAATGTAAATACTGCTCCAGTAACAGAAGATAGCTGAAGAACATCAGGATTACACAGATCCTTCATAGTCCTTCCAAAGCATAATAGTATGTACGTAGAACTCTAGAATTCCATAAGCTTAAAGACCATCTAGTCCAAACGCATCATTGTATACATAAGGAACAACCACTCTCAGAAGTGAAGTGCCTGCTGACGGCTACTTGGCTGGTGACTGGCAAAGTTCAGGGAGAGACCCCAGGTGGCTTGTCCTGCCCAGTCCTCTTCTCCCATGGCCCGACCTCAGACCCCACGCCTGTGAGAGAAAGTGGATGGACGAGAGACTGGTCTCTGATCCCGCTTGTGGCTCAGTCTTGAGTTTCCTATGTCTACCAATTATCAGACACTGTAGTGTGTCTAGTGTCATATCAAATCAACCCTTTAAGCTCAGGGATGAAGCTATAAACTAAGGGAGGTCCCATTTACGGAGTCACTCACATGGATTCCTTAACTTAACAGAAACAGAGTTCTCCCCTTTGAGGTCCTATTCCTAAAGAATAAACCCAAGATGATTTCATGTCATTATCTCTCTCAGACTTCCTCCATCCAATCTCTGGCTTCTAGTCTGTTCATTTTCATTAACAGTCCCCATTAAGCTTTATTGAGCCAGATGACTAGAGAATATATCTCAATGTGATTATGGGTAATACATGAAAGGAACAATTTAGAGATACCGAATTTCTAAACTGTACTCTTCACTTTTTCAATTATATTGAGAAACTAGATGTTTCGTTATATTTCTAACATGCATATGTATGAAAAAAAACCAAATTGGAAAACATAGGCATAAAACATTGTTCTTATTTAAAAATAAACATTTCCTTCATTAGTTTATACATTCTTTCTATGTCCAGGAAAAAGAATACAGTTTTGATCTCCAGTAATATTCCTGTCCATAAAGGGGCAAACCAAGTCCCATTTTCACTGCTATCCAATCATGGAGAGCTCTTCAAGGACACCTTTTTTTATCTTCAGCAGGAAGGTTGTGCCTCCCTCAATCTTGGAAATGATCCATTATCCTAATAGAGGGCTTTACTTAGCTCAGCTAGTTTCAGCTGCCACAGGAAGTATTTAAAGTCAGAAGGAAGACTGAAAGATTCAGACTTTTCCTTCGCTGCCTTTCAAAGGCTGCTCTCACATTTCTGGGGTCAAAGCTTGACCTCCAAAGTGCAGTGTTTTGCAGGCTGTTGTTGCTGCTCAACTTTCTTTTTTTTTCCCCTTAAAGTGCAAACGTGAGGAAGAAGAAACAAAAGTACTAGACAGAGAAACAAGCAAATGAGCTTGGAATTTTATTTGTACAAATCTGATCAACTAAGAGTTTCCCCTTCTGATCATGGAAAATGGCACTCAAGGAAGAGAACCACAATGGGTTTCTCTGTGCCCACCGCTTTTCAAAAGGGCAATTTTATAAAATTGCTTTCTATGTAAGGGAAAAAAAATACACTTCAATGAGTAAGGACATATACAGAGGGCGACCATGAGGCATGTTGTCATGTCAGTGCAGGGTCCTTTATTTATTTTATGAACAATATTCTAAGGTTAGTGAGGAACTACACTTTGTTTTTTTAATCTAGGAAGCCAAGGAAAACCAACTGAGCATATTTCATTGGCTGCATCCTTCGATTCAAACATCATAGAGAAAGAAAGGTAAGTAGCCAGAATCAAATTGTGCCTAGCTTGTCAGCACACTTATTTCTGATTATCTGAAAATAAACAACATGCTTATTCTACAAAGACAGAGGACCTGCTGAAAGCGTATAGCAACACACAAGTCTACTCAAAATGATTCCATATGTTACACTGTAGGATTGCTGTGTAGTTAATACAAGGGAAAGAGATCAAAACCCTGTACAGACACCTGATATCAGACTTGAAACGCCAAGTGGAAACAGAACTATTCAGCGTCTTCATTTATACACAATTTACAATATTTGATTCAAAATAAAAATCACAAGAAAAATACATCTGTTTCTGCTACAATTCCTTCCCCTCCCCCATCCACCCCCCAGTGAAAAGTCTTCTAATAAAAGGTATCATATTACCACCATTGTCTTGTTTTGGTCTAATTCTGAGATCCCGGCTTGGGACAGTTAACATGAAAAGGAATGGCAATACTTGGGTTTTATATAATGTACACATTTCATCCAAGGATCTCAAGTACTTGCAGTCACGTCTCCAGATCTGGGAAATCACAGTTCAATGGGGGCCAGAATGCTGGATGAATGCTGGGCAGGTTGCATGGGGTGTAAAATCCCTTGGCTAAATCTATGAATCAAACAAGGTCAAAGCTGGTTGGCTAGAGCTGGGCTCAATTTCTCTTTTCAAACATATCCCATCCGTCCGTCAGTTTTACCCTCTCTTAAGTCACACACCCATCTCTAGGCTACAGCCTAGAGTTAAGACCAACTGAAGAAGCCATGTCCTCATGATAATGCAGCAGCATAAAAAGCAAAAACAGAGAAACACATTCATCAGCATCTGGCCAAAGGAGACAGGGGCTGGGAGGATTGGTTTGGGAGGCCATTCCTAGCAAGAATGAGACAAAGGTGTCAATTCACTAGTTTCAGTTACAGTTAAGCTTTGGGTGGAGTTGATTCCAGCAGAGGTGAAGCTCATGGCATCTAGCGCTTGATTTAAGATAATGCTATTGAAGAAGGGTAATGAGAAAACACAGCAAACTAACAGGGAGGAACTGGCCAAGGAATATCTGGAGGGCCAAAGTGATTTTCTTTCCTTATCATTTTCTACAGGAGAAGGCAAGGGATAGGAGATAAGGGCTAGAGGGCCCCTTATTAGCAGATTTTTAAAAAAATCATTTCTCTTATAACTCCGTAATGAAAACGTATATTACGGCGTGAAGGTTACAGAACTGCATCTGCTACTGGGTCACGGCTACAGGTCTATGAGCTGATCCACCAGCAGTAAAGACCTGGCTAGGTTGGGAAGACTGGACTCAGAGCTCCCACTGCTGTTTCTAGAGTGCCCACCTGGAAGTGGAGAGATAGGAATTCAGTACAAAACACAGAGGGTTAAGGTTTAGATGTGCAGAGCAAGCAAAGGAGAAAAAAACAAAAACCAAACCAAACCCTAGAGAAGCAACAATTTACATTTGCAAACTCTTACGTGTTGATTTTTAAACATACAAGTTAGGTATCCACCACCTCCCACCAAAACTTCAGGCACACCATACTAGAGGCAGAACACCTTGCAAAGAGGATGCTATTTTCAAATGAATATATATTTTGCCTGGGAACCGCTGGCTGGACCCTAACTTCCTGATCACATCGAATCATCTCCCTGACAAAGTAAAAACCAATAGTTTTTGCTTTGGGAAGAAATTAGTTTCTAAGACCACTGCAATAGAAACATGCTTTAAGAAGTATATAGAGGGTCCCATGGCAATTCGGTATCTCATAGCACATTGAAATGATTTTAACCCATCAAAGAGGAAAAAGGATGCTTCACAAATGTCCAAAAGATGCAAATGGTATCAAAGCACCATACTTAATCTCTTGGGGAAGAATATTTATTACAGATGATTCTGATCATGCTAAAAAATGTTCAGAGCTTTTTAAAAAATATATGCCTTCCGGTTTCCACTAAGTTTCCACTTTATTTTTGGCTTGATACTTTGTAAAAATCAGGTTTTAGTCAAAGTATTAAATACTTTTCCTCCCTCTAAATAAACATCACAGTCAAGCTTTAAGATAACTATATCTCCATCTGTACCTGTGTCTCTATCTTATCCTGGTTCAGCCCCAAGGCCTGTCATTATCCCCCGTTTCCTTCATTAAGTGTGGATGCTTTATCCCCTCTTGGAGATTAGGTACACTACTACTTTGTAGTGAGCTGTGATGTCAAGCTCTCCTCTTTTCCCCATCCTCTCTTTCTTACCTTGTGGGTTTTTGGTTATCAATACAGGAATAGGGTCAAATTCATCTTCTGCCACCTTGTCCGAGCCCTCAGGGACATCAAAACCTGAGATGAGATTACTATCTTCTGCAGCTTAATACATAATGCAAGTACACAAGCAGAAACAACAGAGGTAGAGATTAGCAAATGAGAGAACATGTAAGAGGCACAAAGTTCCCAACTATACAATCACTGTTGTTTTTGAAGGTGAAAATGCTTATTTTCATGACTTGAAATAAAAGGAGCAAAACTGGAAAATAGGGAGACAGGAAAAAAAAAAAACGGTTTCGAGCTGGCCATGTTAAGAGTTTCATAAATGATTAGGGAGAAGGGTTAGAGGATGAATTCTCTCTGCCATTTTAAGACCATTAATTGTAGTTATTGTGAGGTATCTCTTCAGCATCAGTAATTCACAAAGGCACAGGAATTAGTCATTTATCTTCCTTATTGAACAAATAGAGGCCTAACAAACAATACTCAAGAAACTCAAAGCCAGGGGCAGGGCGGAGGTAATTAGAAGCTCTTTAAGAAGCAACTGCTATATACACTATATGTTAATTAATTGAATTTAAATTAAAAAAAAAAAAAGCAGCTGCTGCTTTTGTGTACAAAGCAAACAAAATACTTCTGAAAGGACCTGCTGTCCTGTGATTGGGAAAAAAGACTTTCCATCAACTCTGATGCCTCAGGGAATGTTGGGGCCCAAGATCACATGCCCTGAGATTTCAAGCAGAAGTTTGTTAGAATAGTCCCCTCCATTCTGATTAAGATTACCCTACAGGCGAGTGCTAGCTGAGCACCTATTTTGCAAGTGATGCTTCTCTGTAATTACATATTGTTGCTGACACACTCCTGCCAGATGTAATTGGTTAAACACACACTCTATAAAAACATAATCATTTTAATGCCATCAAGGGTAAAAACAAAACTCAGCTATTACCACCGCAAACCATAAACTAATTATTTTTAGACATCTTGGAGAGGCTTCCTTCTTGAATTTCTTTCAGAATAAACTTACACTGTTCGTTTTCTATATATTTGCTCCTTCCAGGAAACCAATGTCACCACCCCAGTACAGAAAGAAGTTTAGTGAATGCCTGCATCCAGTAAGCCAGGCACTGTGCCGGTCACTTTCACAAACAGCTCACTGAAGAGAACTCAATTAATTCAAGCTACTTCTGTCCAGCAGCATTTCAAACAGGTATTAACCCAGGACTACGAAATGAAAGTGGTGGATGAGAAAGAGAAATCCACTAATCAATCATGACTCAAAACTTAAAACTTAGAATTCTAAGTTCAATCTTTGAAGATTGACTTTTGAGGACTTATGCCTGCTTTTTTATTGTAGCAATCACTACCCAAAAACTTTAAATCAGATTTGATGCAACAATTTTAAGGTCTAAGGCCAACAGTATCATATTAATAACAGTCAGTCAGTGGATAGTCAACTCAACCATCTACTTGCGGGGACTGCAAAGGTATAGAGCTCTGCCTTGAATGGAGAACACGGAACATCTGCAGTCCTCGTGACTACTGGGAAGCAGTGGTTCCACCAATCTGTTGTCTAAGCCTCATCAGGCACTTTTCCCGAGAGGGATTAGAACACAGTGGCTTAGAGTACCAACTCGAGTTTTCCATATGAAGGAGGGGGCACAAACACTTCACTGGCAAAGACTTTCCATAAGGAAAATTCTCAGGGGTCATTCAGTTCTCCTTGAAGGACATGGGAGCCCGAGGACAGGAAAGCATTTACCTTTATGGGCTGGAGCAGAGATCGCTATGGGGGCAAACTCTTCCAGAAGGTCAGTAGTAGGGTTAGAAAGCAGGGAGCAATCAATCAGGGAATCTTCCCCGGTGAGAGAATCTGAGTCCAGATTGACAGCATCCCAAGTCGGTGATGGCATTAAATGGCACACACAATATCATGAGATTAGAGCTTAGCCTTGAAGTTACTGCATTTACATGTCATATGTACAAGCCAAGGCGGGAGAAAGAAAACCACAAGTAATATCTTAAGCCCCCCAGCATTTTCATCAATAGAAACATGTATTTCTAGATTCCTCCTAACATGAACATATAAATATGGAATAATTCTTTGCTCAGAGGGTGCTGGGTCAGCAAATCTGTGATCTGGATGCCAATAAAACTTTAGCAACTCAGTTCTCAGCAAATGCCACTTGGGAAAAAGGACTTTGCCACTAAAGAGTTTCATTTAAACTTTCCCTAAAACATTTTGGGGGAAAGGTACAGTAGGATGAGGTATCTAAGTTGACTAGGAAGGGGTTGTCCCTGGCTTATTAGCAGACTATGACACGATAAACAGCATTTTCTAGAACTCAACCAGATCCCCATTCAAAATAAAATGATCTTGCTTCTTACTAGTCTTCTTTAAATTTGAATTGCTCCTCTGAATATATGATTTTACTTTTAGGTAAGGAACAGAAGGAAGACAAAATGCAGAGTTCAAGCATTTTAACATACAAATTGTTCTCTGGGAAAGTTTTAGAAAAGTCAAGTAAGCACAAGGGAAAGGAACCATCTAGCCTTCTATGTTCATTTTCTCCCCCACCTCCTTGAGTTCATTTTCGTAGTTCCTAGACTTCTAATTGTTTTCTGTTCCAAGGTAGGAAATCAGACACTTTTACCAAGGCAACTATGGACTCAATAAAAATGCAGGTTATCAGCTCTGGATTTATGGACAGTTAAGGAATTCTATTAAGAGTGAAGTTTGAAATTAGGGTAAAAACAATGCTGGACCAGGGCAGATTTCAACTCTGCTTACAATTTAACAGCAAACCACCTATATAGGCTAAAAGCACTGTGCTGGGAATAGAATGTCAACATCCAGAGCGTGAGCTCCATGAAGTTACTGACACCACTGGGTGGAAAGACAGCTCAGAAACCTTGGAGGAGTTAAGGTCATCCTTGCAGCTCAGCAGAGTTCTTTAGGGAAGGAGGTGGAGGGAACCTGCCACCAGTGAAAAGAATCTTGAATAACGAAACACCATAACCAGAGAAATCCCAAGTACCACTCTACAAAGAACATGGCTCCAAAAAGTACTCTGCTCTTCAGCATGGAATGGTATCACTAAACATCTAGAAGCTGGGGCTGTACCCATACGAAGTATCCATTCTAGGGGCAACTGACCAGGCTGCAAAAGAAGCCCAGGGTCACCTGCTGCAGGTGGAAGGGTTGACTGTGAGGTCCACCACAATGAATGGTCCCCGCAGCTACAGAGAGACCTGACTGACCTGTGCGGTTCGAGGTCACAGATTCCGTCTGAGATGGAAGGCGCTGGGGCACTGGGGGCTCCAGTCCTGGTATGAGACTCTCAACGGCAACATCGGCTTTTTCTTTTGAAACACAGCATTAAGAAAGGAGAACAAAGGGTAAGGGAAAAGGAGTCAAAAGGTTCTTTAGACAATTCTGTGAAGGCTTTCTTCTACAGGGCTCTAAAATGCTAGTCTAGGGCAAGATGGGCAGCACAAGAAGTTACTTTATTTCTGCTGCTTTGAGTGCCTGGGCTTCACTGATTGAGCATGCATTTGCAAGGTTAACCGCTATGACATGTCTTGGTGAGTCTCAGTTTTTACAGATAAATGTAGAACACGAGCCACCCAGCAGATTTCTTCCATGTCAGAAGACATAGGCTGAAAGGCACTGTAATATCTTACGGTAATTTTGCTTTTCTTAAGGGATAAACCTGGGGGCAGACATCCTCTGTGCCTCGCAAATCCCATTTCAAATCCCACCCCCTGATGTAGCTGGGAGGTCTTCTGCACTGTCTCACATCCTGCAGCTGAAGGCCCATCTCTCTCTAGGCTCATGGCCTTCCTGAGTTCGTGGACTATGTGCCCTGGAGTACAGAGGCCCTGGACATCTTGTACATCTTGCCTGCCTTGCTGTAGGAGCACAGGGCAGTATCAGACTGAGCAGACCAAGCCCCTGCCTGGATTCTACTCATGGGGCTTCACCACTGGACAAGTGTTTCCTGTTATTGATACCCGGCACATACGGGGGCCTTCCAAAGAAGAATCTGCTAAAGGTAAGGTCCCAGCTTGAAACCAACTTCCTTCATGAAGATTTTGTAACGAACAGTGAATTTTCCATTCCTCCTCATTCATAAAAAGTCCCTCTAGAAATCTCAGGCTATCAAGCAAAGCAAAAATAACAGTGTGGTGCCCCTGGAAGGCAGAGAAAACACTTCCTTTGGGGTGATAATAAATATGATTAAAGGAGGCTTTGTGGCATTTTCCACTCCTCAGCAGGGCTATTCACTAGGGATCTGTTAACCAGTTAGTTATCATTCTTGAAACAGACACATATATCATGCAGGACTGAAGAAACAGATGACGACTTTACCAATTATAGCATCGGACGTGCTACCAAAAGGGTCTGTCATAGGCAAGAGGTCAGGGAGCAGGAGAGAAGTGTCAGGAGATTTGAGTCCCTCAATTAGTTTTTCTAGGTTGGGCAGAGAGGTAAGAGAAAGCAAAAATGCAGTGAGATATTAAAACAAGTTGATCATTTACCGTTTTCTATGCAAACACATTTTGGGGTCAAACTTTTGTATCGATTCATCATAAAAACAAATACTATTTGTATCTTTTACCGTTAATTAAAAATAAGCTTTCAAAGTTCAAAATTTAAAAGTGATTATTTCTCTGGTTGAAGTAGTCACTTTGTAAGTCATTCAAGATACTGCCTTAAGTTTGTTTGTTTTAAAATCTGAGGTATAAATATTTAACCAAAAAAAAAAAAAAATACTGATTTGAAGGGATACATGCACCCTGATGTTTACAGCAGCATTATCAACAGCCAAATTATGGAAAGAGCCCAAATGACCACCAACTGATGAATGGATAAAGATGTGGTCTATACATATGTACACAATGGAATATTACTCAGCCATCAAAAAGAATGAAATGTTACTATTTGCAACAACATGGATGGATGTAGAGGGTATTAGGCTAAGTGAAATAAATCAGTCAGAGAAAGACAAACACCCTATGATTTCATTCATGTGGAATTTAAGAAACAAAACAGATGAACATGGGGGGAAAAAAGAGAGAGGCAAACCATAAAACAGACTCTTAACTATAGAGAACTGAGGGTTGCTGGAGGGGAGGAGGAGGGTAGAGGGATGGGCTAAATGGGTGCTGGGCATTAAGGAGGACACCTGTCGTGAGGAGCACTAGGTGTTGTATGTAAGTGATGAATCCCTAAATTCTACACCTGAAACTAATATTAGACTGTCTGTTAACTAACTGGAATTTAAATAAAAACCTGAAAAAAAATCTGAAGTACAATGTACACTGAATAAAAGCCACCAATTTCAAGTGTACACATTGCTGAGTTTTGACAAATGTGCACATTCATGTAAGCACCACTGAAATGATGTAGAACGTTTCCATTACCACCAAAATTACCCTTGTGCCTTATTCTAGTCGGTGCCTTCCTGTTACCCCCAGACCCGGGCAACAACTGATCTGCTTTCTGTCCCTACAGCTTTGCCTTTTCTAGAATTTCCTATAAATGGAACCATTTACATACATACTACAGTATGTAGTCTGTTCCGTCTGATGTCTTTCATTGAGCATAATGCTTTTGAGACCCCTCCCTGTCGTGGCATGTTATCAGGAGCTTGTTCTGTTTTATTGCTGTGTGGTGTTCCACGGTATGAATGTACCACATTTTGTTGAATCATTCACCAGTTGATAGACATTTGGTTGTTTCTAGTTTTTAGCTATTAAAATAAAGCTGCCATAAACATATGCATGTAAGTCTTTATGCATTCATATCCCTTCCTGGGCTTAGTTCTGAAAAAAAATTTTGGACTCGCATTTAGAAATGCTGTGTAACTCAGCAAGTGAATCAAAATATGCCTACATTAACTTCAACCATCACGTATTGTCTGCCAGCTGAGAGCCTGTGACAAGCTGGTACTCTTTCTCATTCTATGGTCAAATCTCACGAAAGGCACTTACACCTGAAGATGGATTACTTTTGATGCCTTCTGGCTAGGAAACAAAAGGATATAAGAAGCCACCAGATTTGTCATACCTGATAACTTAATGTGTGGTAAGTGCACACGTTAAGATTTCTTCATGATTTTTTCAGCCTTGATCCATTGACAACTCTCTATTTATCTTCAACTTATGAAAGGTAGAGAGCATTACTTGAAACAAAATCCTGAATCATAGACTCTTACAGAAAGAAGGGAATTAAGAGCTCAACCTCCTTTTACTTACAAGGAGGTTGAAGCCGCATAAATTCTATAATTTGCCCAGTTTAAGCCTGTTGACATTTTTTTTTCTGTCACAGAAATACATGCCATTAAGATAAAACTGAAATGAAAATGTTTGAGGAAAAGAAGTAACTTAAAGTTCAAGTCTGTGTATAGAACATTTTAATGAATCTGCATTCTTCTAGGCCATCAGGAATCAAGACAAGATGAAATTGGTATTTGTTGAGGGACTGAAACCAAATTTTAGGTGATGTGTAATTTAAAGTGATCTATAACAACACAGTTGAAACAAAACAATGGATTTTAGTGTCTTGGCAAGATAATTTGCTTTGGTACAAGTAACACACTGCAGAAGAAGATTTTTACACATGAAATCAATTTACCGTCTTTGCAGTATACGGCATGTAGATATCTTGGAGTTAAATGACAATCTGCTAACTTTTTCTCATTTACACCTGATACTTACATTGAAGACAGGAAGAAAGAAGAAAAGAAGCTTCTCAGCAGCAGGGGGAAAAAAGCCCAGAGTACTAACCAAATATACAAGTGTAATCACATCAGAATTAATCTTGCATCGTGCATAAAATTTTATTAGCAGAAAAGATGTTAAAAATATGTGACAATTTTTAGCATACCGGCAAAAATAAGATGGCCTTCTCGAAAAGTCTAATTTTTCATTATGCTGAACGCTAGCTTTTGTTTTATTCCCAAAAAGAGCTTCTTTCACGTACAGGAAAGTAATTATTTGCTTCTTCCACTTTTAGCACTCATACATTTGCAATCTTACGAAGCAATGGATAAATAGTAATGACCCCAAATTACTTGCTTATCTTTCATACGGTAGTTTATCTTGGTGCAAAACCTTAAGCTAGCCAAATGCAGAGTCCAAATTCTAGCCTCTCCAGTGACCGGTTGCGACCATGCGGTCGGTCCTTAAACTTCTGCCTTCACCTCCTCAACTGTACAGCGGAGATACCTCCCACCACCTTTTTGTATAGGTCACTCAAGTATCATCTCCTCTACTCCTTTCCCCACCCTCCCTGCCACATTGGGAGCCTCCTGGAGCACTCTGCACTCACTTCTCTTGCAGCCTTTACAACAGGACAAGGTATCTTCTTAATCTCGGTATCCCCAGTTCTCGGTTTCCTCTCATACCCTATGTCACATCTCTGCTTCATTGGGGAGGTGGGGAGGAAGAGGAGATCAACTGGGAAGTCAGGTAACTTTAGCAAGAATCTAATATTTTTATTAGCCATTAGCAAAAAAGATAATGTGAGGGGTAAAAAAAAGTACATGTGTGCATGCGAGTGTTGTGTGGTGAGACAGAACAGGGTGGGGATGGGGTAAGTCGCCAAAGTTAGGGGGCTTATCTTCCGACCGAACCTCAAGTAACAGGCTCTTCACACAGATAATCTGTGTGGTCACTGCTGCTTGAGAATCCTCGACTACTGAAATGTGGGAGGGAGGAGCAGGGATAGGGCAGGAGCAGACAGAGAACTAGGAGTGAGAGCACAGAGCCACGGCATAAGGAGGGCGGACGGCGTGTGCAACACCACCTGCCACTCCCAGCGTTCTCGAGATGACAGAAACTCTCAGCGACTCAGTGCGGGTGCCCAGGTGCCATTGTAACTACAGTCAGCACTGCCATTTGCAGAGTTTAATGCCAAACATTTTCCTTCATTATTCACAAAAAGACGTGGGTTTGGGAATACTGATAAGAGTTGAGAAGAATGGAGACAGAGACTGTGTGACTTGCCCAAAGTCACAGAGGGGACATGGTAGAGCATGGACTTGACTTCACAGTTTCCCCCACATGCTGCCTATAGGGTCTGCCTATGTCCCTCAACACAGGAGAAGAGGTTTTCACACAGACACGGCCCCAGGCACAACGGCCAAATTAGCGAAGACATTTGGACTTCACAGACCTCAGGCCTCACATGCGCCTCAAGGGCTGACCTTGATATCGCTCATGTTAGGGATTCTATCTGCCCTCTTAGAGTTATATAAAGACACTCTGAGACCATGTGTCATGAAGAGGGTGGGCGGCGAACAGCAGTGCAGAGAAGAGGATGGGGAATTTAGGAACACGTGCAGAAAGTGTTCTTTAAGATCCCAAACCTCAACCAAGTTCTCCCTGGGCATTTCACGATTTGTTGATATCTAATGAAGCCACAGACGCCTGAGATTATGGTAGCGAGAATGCGCGGAGTTCCAGGTTTTACCCACATGCCTTGGTATGAGTTCAGAAAAAGCAGAATTCCTTGAATAAAGTGAAATGTGAGAAGGCAGCGTGGTCTAACAGAAAGAAATCACCAGTCGGACGCCCAACTGACTGAGCCACCCTGGCGCCTCTTCAAATAATTTTTTAGAAAAGGAAAGAGAACGTAAACTAGCAGGATCTGAGTGTGTCCGCTTCCTTAGACGTTCGTCAAGCATGAGGTGGTGGGGTTTTCCCTCTTTCCAAGCTGATGGCAGAGGCTGCAGCATCTCATGTTTGATAAAGGGCTCTTCTTGAATTCATCATCATGATGGACTTTTACAAAATATATATTTAATGGTAATTTATATCTCTTCTTTTAGAATTGTCTGCTCCTATTTTCCTCTTGGTGGTATTTTCTTAGCACATCCCCGTTACCATACTCAGTTCTTTCTCAAGTCTCTAGGGTTCCCAAATAAAAATGAGTCTGGTTAAAAGCATGGAAAAGTGCTGAAATCACGGTGAGAGGACTGAGAAGGTGGACCTCCGGAGCAAAGTGGATGCAGAAGGAGTTAGCCTGGGCACTGGAGACAGAGAGTGCATTTAAAGGAGAGGATTGGGGTGCCTGAGTGGCTCAGTCTGTTATGTGTCTGCCTTCGGCTCAGGTCATGATCCTGGAGTCCTGGGATTGAGTGCCTCATCGGGCTTCCTGCTCAGCGGGGAGTCTGCGTCTCCCCAGCCCCTCACCCCACTCTCGTGCTCTCTCTCTCACTCTCGCTGTCTCTCAAATAAATAAAATATTTTTAAAGATTAAAAAATTAAAAATTAAAAAAATAAAGGAGAAGATTGTTAGTACTTTGAAAAATTAAGAGGGGACTTGGAAAAAGGATCTTTTGAGCACCCCTCTCTCTCCTCTCAAGGGTAAGTCAAGTGGCACTGGGGACTAGGGGAAGAGAGGAAGAGGTAGGAATTAATCCACTCCAGAGTCTTCTCTTACATTTCTCTCAAGCCTTAATTACTGAAAAAATATCAACCACAAGGCAAGAAGGTAATAAATCCTTCATAAACCTGTCTAAGGTTAGATAATCAAAACTGCTTCCTGATTTGAGACTGGGATATACTGCAAGTTGTGAGTTTTCTCTCTTCCAAAATATCAAAAGAGAGGATAGGTATCTGCTTTTATAGGCCAAAAAGGTTAAGGGTTTGCTCAAGGATCGTCCCCGCCCTAATCAGGAATAAGACCATGAGGAGTAAAGCAAGCTGAACTAACGAACATGGAAGAGCTTGACGGCAGACCCAACAAAAAAGATCATCTGGCTGCTACAGCTTTGTGGCTTTGGAAATTTACATCTTGTCTGAAGCCTTGTGATGAGAGATGCTGTTTTTAAAATCTAGTCCCTTTAAATAGTTCCTATCTTTGAGAAACTAGACACTAAACTGTCTGTAACATCTGCAAGTTGGAAGCAAAAGTCAACCACCATGCCCCATTCCAACTTCATTTCAGGGAACTGAATCTGCAGAAAGAGAAACTTTCCAGAGCAAAGACACATAGGTGATCAACCTTGCACTTTTTAGTATCACAAAACAGCAGCTGGAAGTGAGGAAGATGCCAAGCAAACAGCTCTAGGAGGAATGCCTATCTTGACAACAAACCACTAAGAAAACACACTTTCTCTTGCCTACTTTTTTTTTTTTTAATATTTTATTTTTTGACAGAGAGAGAGACAGCGAGAGAGGGAACACAAACAGGGGGAGTGGGAGAGGGAGAAGCAGGCTTCCCGCTGACCAGGGAGCCCGATGTGGGGCTCGATCCCAGGACCCTGGGATCATGACCTGAGCCAAAGGCAGACGCTTAACGACTGAGCCACCCAGGCGCCCCTCTCTTGCCTACTTTTTAAGAGATGATGAAGTGCCATAAACCAGGAGGCACAGTTTTTAAAAGCTGTTGATTCTAGGAAGTGGCACTTATGGGGCAACTAATGCATTCTTGCTTAGTCTTGCGGAACACTGATGTTGAGAGGTCAGTATTAAGGAGTTGCTATGGAAATCTTTTCCTCAAACTCTTGTGCTCTGTTCGTGGAAAAGTAAAAAGATGTAGTCGCTATGGAAAATAATATAGTGATTCCTCAAAAAATTAAAAATAGAATCACCATAAGATCTAGCAATTCCATTTCCGGATATAAACCCAAAAGAATCTTGGATCTTGAAGAGATATTTGCACACCCATGTTCATGAAGCATTATTCACAAGAGCCAAAATATGGAAGCAACCCAAGCGGCCAACAACAGATGAATGGATAAACAAAATGCGGTTATATACATACAATGGAATATTACTCAGCCTTAAAAAGGAAGGAAATTCTGACATATGCTTCAACATGGATGAACCTTGAACACATTAAGTGAAATAAGCCAGTCACAACATGACAAATACCGTATGAGTCCACCTATATGAGGTATGTAGAGCAGTCAAAGTCATAGGGACAGAGAGTAGAATGGGGGTCGCCAAGGGCTGCGGGAGGGAGGAAGGAAGGAAGGAGAGTTATCGTTTAACAGGGAGTTTCAGTTTTGCAAGATAAAGAAGTTTTGTGGATGGATGATAATGGTTGCAAAAACCAATGTGAATGTACTAATGCCACTTTAAAAATGGTAAATCTGTGTTATATATATGTTACCGTTTAGAAAAAACCAAGATTAAATCTTTCAGCCAATTCTCAGGGAAAATTCCACGCTCTCTTCTACCACATTTTAAGTTTGGTACTACCTATAGCTTATCTGTTCTCTGACACAAACAGAAGGCAAAATAAATGGATGCACAGGACATGAGCATCCATGAAATACTCTGAGACTCACCAGAGGTAGGCTTCATTTGGCAGCTCTGTGAGCATACAAATGCTCACGGCTGTGATTTATATATATAACAGATTTTCTAAGAAAATTTGTTTTATGATGCTTTGGAAAGTAGAAATGCTCCTTTAAGAAAACCCGAACAAATTCGATTGTTCAGTCCCCTTTGCCCACAGTTTAATAATCATTATATCAAGGAAGTCTACTTCAATGGCTCTCAGTCGTGCAAAGGTCAAAGGTTCTAAAGCAAGTTTAATTTCTGTAAGAGGGAAATATCACTGCCTAAGGCTTTATCATAAGTAGGACTGTCCCACGGGGAATAAGGACCCAGAACCAAAGCTGTTATAACATTTCCTATCTTCATACTAATTTAAAGTTTATAAAGCAATTCCAAACCCACGCTTTCATCTGAACCTCACAAGCCACTCCATAGGGTAGGTTTTAATGGCACCAATTTTGAGGGGAACACAGAGTTTAAGTGATTTGATCAAGATCACCAAGCTACTATGCGGGTCAAACCTAGGTCTTATAAGTTCAAACCCATTTTTGTATTTCGCTAAACCTTAAATTTAGCTCTCCAGTCGCAGGCTTTGTTGCTCTCCAGACAAGGAAACCTTCACTGCTGGGGTCCGAGGGCCACGGAAAGGAGAGTACACAGCAGGACCTGTCACAGCAGCACCGGGGCCTCACCTCCTCCGCCAGGAAATGAGATATTACTTGACATACGCACCAGTCACTATTCTTTGTAGGATCCAAGGAAATTATATGTGAGAACATAAAAGCATAAAATAAAATGTTAAGTCATTAAAAGGCATATAGTTGTCAGGAGACTGAGATTTCCCGACTCACAATCAGGAAGGTGGAGTGTGGAGGTAAGCATGTATGCAAAACTAACTAACTGACCAAAAAGCCTGACTGGTGCCCGTGATGGGCTGGAAGTGGTGACAAACCGGGTACTTTAGGGGGGCAGGAGGTTGGGGGAGACAAACTGGCCACTGTCCCAGAGACAATACTGAGGTCCCAGAGACCCTAAACTCTCAGGCCTTTCTTCACTCAGACATTTCAAGACGGTAAGGAAGCGTGTAGGGTAATCCTATCTATATCCTATCTCCATCCTTGGAGAAAGAGGCCACGGAACCGAATGGGGCTCCAGGCTGAATGTTCCAGCACATACCAGGGTCAGCCACAGCGGCAACACGCCCTGCTCAGGCCAGACTCTGGAGGGCTGCAGCAAGGGCTGGAGCTCAAGGATTTGCTAGGTCTAGCTCCTGCTTCTACTCTGGGGCTTGGCGGCTTCCTGACACGGTGGCCTGTGCCTTCATTTATTCATCCTCAAGGAGTGGACTGGGGGCCAGCTGGCAGAGGCACGGGTGGAAGGCTATGGAGCCAGTAGTCTGGTATTTGGGAGCTGGGGACAGAAATGGAGAGCAATGGGGCCGCCATAAGCCTTGCAGCCTCAGGTTTTACTTTGTTCCTTCATCCAACCTGCAAATATTCGTGGAGTGCCAGCTCTAAGTTTTCTGAGCACTGGCTAAGCAGTGCTAGATCAGACAGCAAGGCCCTCCTTCAGCACACTGACATCCTGGTGGGGAAAGACAGATAATGACCCAATGAAAACAGACAGTGTCATAGTAAGTGCTATGAAGAAAAAAGCCAGGAAGTGTGACTGAGAGACCACAACGGGCCTGAGAAGACAGCATTTAAGCAGAGACCCAAATGCCAGATGACAAGGAGGAAAAGAGATGGAGGTACACAAAGCTTCCCAGGCAGAGTACCAGCCCGTGCAAAGGCCCTGAGGTGAGAACAAGCTTCGCCTGCAGGAGGAAAGACGGAAGAAAAGAATGTTATGAGCTCAGGTTAGAGGGGTAGCCGGAGGGCTACCAGATTAGTTAGGGCCTTTCAGGTCACAGTAAGAAGTCTGGATTTTATGCTCGGTGATACGGAAATTCACTGGAGCACAAAGGAGTGACATGTCTAATTTATGTTTTCAGATGAGTTTGGCCTGACAGATCATAAAACAAGTAAGATACCTCTGAAATTCTCTATTAGAATGTTCCATTTTAATAGATTTCCCATTAAAACCAAGAGGGGCCATGGCTTAATTGGTATTAAAGTGTACACCAGTATCACTTTAGCAGGAATCCCCCGGAGTGAGAGAAATATGGAGGATCAGGAGACAGGAAAAATGACACTAAGGGAGGCAGGATGGCAGCCAGCTACCTCTGCTGCCTCCCAGGCTCATCTTCACAACCCTCCACAACTCATCTCTACAACCGGGAGTTGATATCCTGAGCCACCTGGCCTGTGTGCCTGGCTCCTCATCCCTGATCGGAAGGGCACCCGTGAGAGCTGCAGAGGACAGCTACTCGCCTGTGGAGCCTCACCTTCTGGCCTGTGCCAAGAGGCCACCCTTCCAGCTTCCACAGCTCACGGGCTATCTGGGAAAGTGTAAGGCAAGAACCCTCAGGGGTGTCAGAGGGAGAATGCTTCAATAACCTCTTTTTCCTGTCTGATCCCATGAATGCCACAACAGGGAGGAAAAAGAGGCCAGTAGGCCCCAGCCTGAGTTTCCAGGGTTCTGCTAGAAACTGGCTTGTCTAGGTATTGCCAAGCATACCCGAACGATACAACAGAGAAAAGGGCCTCTACTTGATTCCTTTCTTCCCTTTTCTTTAACTATCCGATGCTGAATCATTCCTCGGTGACCTTAGGTATCTTTGACCTACATCCAGGTCCAGCAAGCTATAAAGTTACACAACACTACCAGATCAAGGCAGGTTTGCTTCCCCTAAGGAGGATCAACAAATTGTCTAAAGAAATAAAAACTCTCATGGCACCCTTGCTGCAGTCTGTCTTACTAAGTAGATGGTACAAACATCACAGTCACTTCCAATCTTGAGTCAATCAAATACCTTTAATATTCTGGGAGAGAGAAGAACCAAGCAGATCCTATTAGTTTAAAACCAAGAACAGGCCGGGGTAAGAATGAGAAAAAAAAAAAAAAACAAGGAACAGGAACAAAATGGTGGCTATATGCTTCTAAAGTGTTGGATCTATTTGCTTTTTCAAAAAGACTGAGAGAGAAGAGAAAGGGTGGCTTCTGTGTCTCACATCATTCTCCCCACTCCACCCCCAAAAAGATGGGGAGGAGAGTAGGGGAGAAATCATTGGCAACCATGAGCTCCAAATAGAAAGCATCCAATTATTGTTTCAAAAGCTATTTCAATCAGAACACACTAACAATTTCTTACTTTTTTTTTTTAGACTGCTCACTTAAAAATCAGGATATAGCAGGCCTAAAGGGATATTCAAACTCATACAGTCCAAAACACTTCACTGATAAAGAGTCAAGCCCAGAAGGTTTCAGATAGTAGAAGTGCCAGGAAGGGAACCTGAGTCTCCTGACTCACATTCCCTTTAGCTTTTATTTATAAAATAAAAGCACATTATAGGAAAACAGGAACGGGAGAGGCAATCACCAGTAATCCAATCATCATACTAACCACTATTAGCATTTTGTTCCTTCTATCACATGCTTATAGGTGCCCCCCCAACATGTTATGATCATATTGGACTAATGTTCCTTCTAATACAAAGGCTGTTCCTGTTATCAAAAAATATATAACAGCACCTATTATTAGGGCTTGGAATTCACATCCTTTTTATGGAGTGTTTAAACAACTCTCATGAGACCCTGGACACAAGAATCAAGCTGCTTAAGCTCAGATCAGTTCTGTTTACCTACCTGGTGCATCAGGTACTTGAAGAGGAATGAAAGGATCAGATACACTTAGAAGTGGGAGGCTAGAATCCACAGTCTGCCCACCCTTCCTTTTTTCAGCTGGAGTTGGTTGGAGGGGAAGAAAGGGTCAAGGAGAGAAAAAAAGAGAAAAGCAGAAAACATCAAGTAAATCTAGATGAATTTACCATCTATTAACCCAACAGCTCAAATTATAGAGTAAATCGAAACTCAGAGGCAGAATAAAGAGGGATGAGTGGCTATAATCCAGTGTAATGGCAAAATACGTATGAGAGATATAATCTGGTCCTTGCAACACACTCAAAGATGCAATTGATGATAAAACTAGTATATTCATACACCTGAGATCCACTTCTTCCTTGTGTGGAAGCCTACAGGGATCTCTTCCAGATTCCTGTAGCAACTATTGTCCGTATCACACACTGTAGCATGTAAACAAACACTGTTCTGTAATCTAACACAGATGTTATGTGCTTCAATGTGCCCTCTACCATCCTGAGGTCACTGTACCACCAAATGTCTATCACAGTGCCAGGCAGACAGACACAGACAGAAACAGAAATAGGCTTCTTGTCTGTTGCAAGGTTAGACAAGCCCTAACTTCTGGACTACATCTAACATTCACTGACATTCATTCTATACTTGGCAAACTTGCAGATGTACAAAAATCTATACACCCTGTGGGACATCAGGGCTTGAAGGGGTCTTAGGATTTTATAGCACAATTTTCTTATTTTACAGAAAAGAAAATGAAGCCCAGAAGTTAAGAGGCTAGCCAGAGGTCTACCAGCAAACCCAAGGTCAGAACCCAGGCTTGCTGGATTCCTACTTAGTATTCTTTACATTGCATTTTAATACTCATTTGTTCTTTAAAATCTCATTTTGCCTTCTATAGATTTAAAACCTTTTTATTTTCAAATGATTATGAAATCATAGGAATTTGCTATACATAGAGTCCTGGGAACCTTCAACCAGCTTCCCTCCATGGTAAGATCTTTTACAACCATAGGACAGTATCACTGACACCGTTACGATACTGTTAACTACACTTTATTCAGTTGTCACATGCACTCGCGCGCGTGTGTGTGTGTGTGCACGCGTGCAGTTCTTCCCAATTAGATCCTATGTATAGGGTAACATAAGCACCTATACATGATGGTGCTTATGTTATGGGAAAATGATAAAGAACTGTTCCATCAAACCAAAGAACCCCTTTGTTGTTCTCCTTTATAGTCATACCCACTCCTTACTCCAGTCCCTACCCCCTGGAATCCACTAATCTGTTCTCAATCTCTATAATTTTGTCATTTTGAGAAGGTTATTAAATGGGTTCTTAACTAAGCTTCTTTAAAGGTAGATGGAGGAAGACAAGGGTAAAATCACTGCTCTTAAAATTTCTATAATATTTTCAAATGAGACACAGTGAAATACATTAGAAGGAAAAGAACAAATCATAAAACTGGGTATATTCATTTTGAAAAAAGTATATATACAGAAATAAAATTATGGACATAAATATTGTAAAATGTCAGCAATGTTTTCCTCTGGGGCCTGGGATTGTGAGTTCTTTTATCTTGTTTCTTTGGGCTTTTAGTCATTTTTCCAAAATTACACAAGTGAATGTGTCTAACTTAACAGAAAAATATTTTAAATAAAGAGGCACAATGTCAAGTTTTAAATGTCTATTCCAACATATGGGCACAGTTCATCATTTTTGCAGCTTTTACCATAAAAGTGTTTAAAATAACCCTTCTGTCATCCTCTCTGACTCACTGCCAAATTTCCTGCTTATTTCCTCCCTTGGTTGATCAGAAGGTTTAAAATAGTGAACAGTCTGAGCTTGATTAGAAAACATCTAAAAATGATGCTATCCTATACTTCATACAAATGAGGACATATTAATTTCTGGGATTTAGATATAATTTTCTTTCATTATAAAAAACGAAAGTGTTGCACACATAAAAGTTTACACCACAAACAAGGAAGAAGGAAAAATACTAAATGTTCGTTTAAAAAAGGCTGGATAAGGGGCGCCTGGGTGGCTCAGTCATTAAGCGTCTGCCTTCGGCTCAGGTCATGATCCCAGGGTCCTGGATCGAGCACCACATCGGGCTCCCTGCTCCGCGGGAAGCCTGCTTCTCCCTCTCCCACTCCCCCGGCTTGTGTTCCCTCTCTTGCTGTGTCTCTCTCTCTGTCAAATAAATAAATAAAATCTTTAAAAAAAAAAAAAAGGCTGGATAAGATGAAAAAAATCTGAAGATGTTTTATAATGTTCGTAAAAGCTAGTGTCACTGATTTACAAAGTTTCTTGAGATGGGGTTATGACTACAGTTTCTGAGCTGGGCTGCTCAGGTACAACTCTCTGGTATGTCATTCTCCAGGGGTCACCTAGGCTGGGGGGGGTGGTAAGGGCAGAGGGAGAAGCGGACTTCCTGCTGAGCAGGGAGCCCAATGCGGGCGATGTGGGGCTCGATCCCAGCACCCTGAGATCATGACCTGAGCGGAAGGCAGATGCTTAACCAACTGAGCCACCCAGGCACCCCTTGAGAGCTGTTTTAAGGACGACCTGAGATAATGCATAAAAAAGCACTTAACCAGTGCAAGTGCTCAGTATATGTTCACTGTTATTACTGTTTTAACTACTCAAATGTATGTTTTTTAAAGCAGGGGCCTTTAAGTGCCTTAAAAAATACAGCCATTTATAGCCTTCAAAGTAAGCATAAAGGGGGAGAAAAGGCTAAAACAAAAATAAAAACTGTTTTAAAAATAGTTCATACAGGGGCGCCTGGATGGTGCAGTCATTTGAGTGCTGGACTCTTGGTTTCCATTTGGGTCGTGGTCTTAGGTTCGTGGGATCGAGCCCTGCATCAGGCTCCGTGCTCAGTGTGGAGTCTGCTTAAGGCTCTCTCTTTCTCCCTCTCCCTCTGCCCCCCTACCAAATAAATAAATAAATCCTTAAAAAAACAGTTCATATAGACAAACAACAAAACATGTGATAAGCAGGAATTACAGGCACTAAAACTGGGAGTGTATGGAAAATGTGTAGGGACCTCTGTTGTTAACATTGGTGAATCCAAGCTCCTATCCTTTGGCAAAAAGCAATTCTTTTCATTCATTCAACAATCTGTACTAAACCAAACACAATACGAAATGTTAGCATTCAACAGCAAAGAAAACTCTCCTGGAGCTTATTCCATGAGCCCCTTTCCAAGAAAACTATATCCTACTCAGTACCATAGCTGGGCATCTGTGTGATGCTCTATCTCAAGGACAACGGTCAATGCTTTATACATTTGGTACATTTAGTCAACATGTGGCCTATTACACTTGAAGCACTTTAAACCAGACCAAAATATCAATAAACTTAAAAAATTACATAGGTAAGACAACAAAGCTAAAAATAAAAAATAACACAAAACCCTTTAACTTTTTAATATTAAAAAGCATGTCCCCCAAATAAGGCCAATGTGTATTCTAAATTAATAACAATAAGATTATCATATGAAGACTTATAGGATATGATTAAAACTTCAGGTTTTTTCTGACAAGGGAAACACACACCTATTAGACAGCACTATCAATAAACAGTGTAATCCTCAAGGGTCAGGGTGGGATGGGCAATTAAAGAGAGAGGCAAAGAGAATATTAAAATATCTGTGGACAAGTCTTCTAAGCAGATTATAATGAGCCTCTCTCCCCACTCTCATGCTGGTTGAAAATCACTGTTATAGTGGGAGAAAAACTCTAAACACTTTCATTACATTTTTAAGAAGAATTTTTAAAAATTTTACTGTGCTCCTTTTAATATTGACAAAGCAAACCTAAGAAGAACAGGGATCTATAATAAAAAAAAAAAAACAAAAGTTAAAGAATTAGAAGACAGGAAAATGGTAGATTTTATACATCTAAGAGTTGTCTTGGAAAGATGCTAAAACAACAAATCTCTAGCTAAAGTGATTTTCATTTCATACAATGAAAATTGATATGTATACAAAGAAAATATTATAAAAGGAAGGTTTAAATGCATTATTCTATTTTATTTAAAAAATTTTATTTTTTTATTTTTTAAAGATTTTACTTATTTATTTGACAGAGAGAGAGAGCACAAGCAGGGGGAGCAGCAGAGGGAAAAGCAGGCTCTCCACAGAGCAGGGAGCCCGACAGGGGGCTCGATGCCAGGACCCTGGGATCATGACCTGGGCCAAAGGCAGATGCTCAACCGACTGAGCCACCCAGGCATCCCTATTTAAAAAATTTTTTAACTGCATTATGATTTTCTAGAAAATTATTACTAAATTTGCCTCATTATGTGGCAGAAAACCTGAGAGAGGAAGTTTTAGAGCCAGGGGGTTGGTGTCCCTGCTCTGCCACTTCCAAGCTATGTGATCCTGGAAAAGAGACTAGTCTGTGCTCAGTTACCTCAACTGTGAGGATGGTGTTGAGGGTCAGATGACATATATTTGTGTAGGACAAAGGACAGACTGGGGAAAATGTTTACAGTACAGGATATACGAAGAGCTCTTACAAATTAATAAGAACAAAATGAACAAAGAACATCAGAAAAAAAAAAAAAAAGGCAAAGGACATAAACAACACAAACCCAGAAAAAAAAGTGGCCAGTAAACACTGTCCTATCTACAGCTTCTGATCTGGGCTGGGTGGAGAAGTGGAGGGAAAATTACTCTCATTCACTGCTGATCAAAATAAAATTTGTATAGCATTCTCAGAGGCTAGCATATTTAGAAATATGCACCAAAAGCCTTAAAAGACAATCTTTTGATTTAACAAATAATCTTCTAGAGGTTATCGTAAAGAAACCATAAAGGATATTATGCAATGACAGCCAAAGTTCCAATAAGAAATAAATTTATGATGTTAGAAAAACTGCTAACACACCTAAAGAAGGTGGGAAGAAAGAATACATAAGGTTAAAATCAGCAATTAATCAATAAAATTAAAAAGATCAATTTTGGAAGCATATCAAATTCCGTATCTACAAGGAATATATATGCTCAAAATCTCATATGGTTGCTGAGGGAATTATAACAGGAAAACACTGAAACCAAATTAATGTTTTAAAAAAAGAGGTTACTTGGTTAGAAACATTAGGACAAATCCATATGAAGCAATTTAATACAGATCTTTTATTTTTTTTTTAAAGATTTTATTTATTTATTTGACAGAGATATAGAGAGAGAGCACAAGTAGGCAGAGAGGCAGGCAGAGAAGGAGGCAGAGGGAGAGGGAGAAGCAGACTCTCCACTGAGCAGGGAGCCCAACGCGGGGCTCGATTCCAGGACCCTGAGATCATGACCTGAGCCGAAGGCAGCCGTTTAACTGACTGAGGCACCCAGGCGCCCCTAATACAGACCTTTTAAAATTTATCTTTTAGGAGAGTCTTTAATGATGTGGGAAATGTGCCAGACTTAGTAAGAGAGAAAATCTGGTTTGAAAATAGGACAATAAAGATGTACATTAGAGTCTTAAGCTGAGGCTAAAAATTATGTACAAAATGTGGTCATGTATTTTCGTGAGGAAGATCTGTAACTTTCATTACATTCACGAAGATAGCTGTGACCCAAAAAGGTTAAATGCCACTAATAGACACCAAAATGGTATCCCTGTGCTACTTCTTAATGGTGAGATTATGGGGATTTTAACTTTCTTCTCTATGCTTTTCTATAAATTACTGACTTTTATGTAATAAATATGTACAATTTTCTAATTTTAAGAAATTTTAGTTGAAGTATAGTTGACTATGTATAATTTTTATTAATAAAGGAGAAAGTTAGTTTTTTACTATTGCTTCTTTAATTTAAAAAAAGGTCTAATTTAAAAAGATATCTTCCTCTCCCTGTAAACACACACACACACACACACACACACACACAGAAACACAGCTCAGTAGAATCTTGGATAGAGGATAGAACATCTAATTTTTAGAATTCTTCAAGTCATTCCAAAGATCTAAGCAATTACAAGCGATTAACGGAGTGATGTTCTTAAATTTAGAAATATTTGCTTAAAGCATGTATGTGAACTAGAGAGAAAAAATCCTGTATATTACTGACACATCATTCTGTCATTTTAATTCAGAATGATTCTGGAGATTTCTTTTTCCCTAGCTTTTATATTGGAAATCTTCTGAATAAAAGAAAATACACAAGATTTGGGGCTTACTGGTGTGCCAGGCTTATCTGTGCAGCAGTTGAAACTGTGGAGGTAACGACTGTGAGCCCTGTGTTTCAGGCACCTGCTATACTAACCGGTTCCGGCGGAAAACGAGGGAGTGGCAAAAGCATCACCTTGAGCTGGTTGAAAGCCTGGGATCAAACTCTCAGCGGAGCCTCCAAGCTTCTCAGGATGTTTCCCTGGAGGGACAAAACACCACTCAGTTCATCCCAGCAGAATCCCATGATGCACACACACATGCAGGCGGTGGAGGGCACCTTCTGAACCGAATTCTAGACTTGACTCCTTTTACCGCCCTACGGCAACATCTCGGACATTCGCAGGTCCTTGTCTAATCATTGCAATAACTGAGACAACAGCTGAGAAAAGGAAGTTGTGAGAATCAAAGACAGCACATCGGTTTTGCAAGATGGAAGGAGTTCCAGAGACTGGGTGCACAACGATGTGTATGTAGTTAACACTACTGAACTCTATACTTGACCATGGTTAAGAAGTTCATGTTTATGTTGTTTACTGACCACAATTTTTAAAAAGATTTTATTTATTTATTTGAGAGAGAGAGAGAGAATGAGCGGGGGGGGGGGGGGGGGAGGGAGAAGCACTCTCCCCCCTGAGCAGGGAGCCCAACACGGGGCTCGATCCCAGGACCCTGGGATTATGACCTGAGTGGGGTTAAGGCAGACACTTAACCCACTAAGCCACCCAGGCGCCCGTATATTTATCACAATTAAAATTTTTTTCAAATAAATAAATAAATAAGCAAACCTCAAGCACATTACTCAGGCATAATGTCTCCAGTCCTTACTTTGAGTCTATTTGTTTTGATATAATTCTACTGAGTTTGCCAATCTGTTTTCCATGTTGGAAACAGTTCAGGAGAGCACATGAGAAGGGGACGTGGGGGAAACGGCAGGAGTGAGAAGTGACCAGGGACAGGCACAATGGCAGCAGTTTAATGTGACAGAAGAGAGACAGGAAATTATGAAAAATAGACACAAGAATTTTAAAACCTGGGAGTCTCTTAATCAAGTGCAAAAATACTAGAGTTTTCAATAGCCCACGAAGGTATTTCTGTTTATTCTAGAACAGTAACTGGCATACATAATAATGAAATAATTTGACAATGAGTTAGCTGTCTGTCAGAGTTAAGTCCTATACCCTATCTTTTGTTTAAAACAATAAGAAAGTAATATAAAAAAAATTTTTAAGACTTAATTTATTTATTTGACAGATAGAGACATAGCAAGAGAGGGAGCACAAGCAGAGGGAGAAGCAGGCTTCCTGCCGAGCAGGGAGCCCGATGTGCGGCTCGATCCCAGAACCCTGGGACCATGACGTGAGCTGAAGGCAGATGTTTAATGACTGAGCCACCCAGGCACCCCAAGTAATACAAATTTTTAAAAGATATCTATAAAATAATAGTTAAAGTTAAAAGAGATTAACAAAAGTTAGAAGAGTAAAGTTAAAAGATATGGTCAAAATTCGTATCATTCACTCATTTCTGATCATTCCTTTACCCTGTGCTCTTGTCTAATGCCGAGGTACTCTTTTTGAAGAATTTTTCCAGGGCATGTTGTTGTTTTCCAAAGTGTGCATGTGTCTCTGTGTGTATGAGTCCCACCTTTCAAAATAAGACTGTGGGTTTGTTTTGTTTTGTTTTGTTTTGTTTTGTTTTAGGTAGGCTCCACACCCAGTGTGGAGTCCAACGCGGGGCTTGAATTCATGATCCTGAGATCAAGACCTGAGTTGAGATCAAGAGTTGGACGTTTAACCGACCGAGCCACTAAGGTGCTCCTAGACTGTGGGTTTTTGAGAGTAGAAACGGTACCTTCTATTTATTTGATCACTTCTCTACAGTCAGTCAACAGTACTACAGAACTCTGACCGTAATCAAAGATTCAAAGTTCACGTGAGGGCACACTCTCTCCTGGGTAAGCAGTTATAACTTTCTGGGACAATAAACACACAAAGGACAAGAAAACCATTACACTCCTCCAAGGAATGACCATGCTTGACAGTATCATCCTGCTCTATGCTACCAAATCTTTGCTAATAGTGTTCCACTCTCCTTACTGCCACTCACAACTGGCCAGGAGTTCCTGTGGATGAAAAGACCGTCAGTGCTCTAGTAAACATTCAAAGCAATTTGCACTCAAACTTCAAATCAAGCCTCTGAGGGAAGGAAAGACCCAACCCTACATTTTCACATGCATACCCCTCTAGAGTTAGGGTTTAAGAATCACAGGACACCAATTGCTCACCTTCCCCCAGCTTGGCAAAGTCCTTGTTCAACAGTTCCTCAGCTGTGAGTTTGGAGAAATTGTCATCATCGAAGGGATTCCACGTAGAACCTTCTGAAGCATTATAAACGTTTTGCTGGGAGGTCCGAGGAGAGCCTGATGGAGTGGTGGTTGCAGACCTAGGTAGGTTCCCACCCCCACGAAATGAAAAAAGTTGAAAAAGGGTCAATCTACTTTCTCTTTGTTTTGAGATCAAATTGTTTTCTGAGTCAAATCATTATTTTCTGCAGTGGTTTTCTAAAAGGGCTTTCCAAGGCAACTGGACAGTTTTCACAGATACTTTTATCACTGTGTGAAATAAATGTCTCCCTTTCCTTCATGATCCACTATCTCCCACTACTTCTTTAATTTCTTGCTTAGAGTTTTGGTCTCATCAGCAAGTCCTTTCAATCCAGAATCCCAAAGCAGCCTCTTCTTAGGCTTGTGACTCCTGTGACGCCACCCACCCTAACCTCTACAATAACTGACCCCAGAGCGGCTGGGACTGATGCCTTTTCAGGCTGCCTCCCAGCGGTCAGGATCTAGCATGCATAGAATGAAGGGCCGCCATGAGTGGTCACCATCACAGTTAAGGAGAAATGAACACGGTTATCACTATCTTGTGTTTCTAGGTATTATTACCTAATTTTCTTCTGAAGTCTCTCTTGATGCCCTTTGCATTTAACTAACGACTTCAAGATTTTTAACTTTAGAGTCCACAGTTCCAAGAAAGCTGAGGGTCCAAAATTGCATTTACCTAGCACTCACTGCAATCTACTTTATTTCAGGCACAGAGCCGATCACTGGATTTACAATGGTTAAGACATGGTCCTTGTCTTGGAGGAATTTGCAGGCTAGGTCAGCTGGATATACAAATAAATAATGATAATATAAAGTGATACATCTCCAAAAAGGTTCAGACAAATTTATGTATGACACCCAAGGAGCCAAAGAAAAGGTAACCGCTGACATGGATCTTGATGACTAAATAAGCATTTCCTAGGTAGACAAGGAGGAGAATGGTAGTTCAGGGAGAGGGCACAGGATGAACAATGTGCTCACAAGGACAGAGAATGACAAATCCACAAATGTGATACAGTGGCCTTTGGTCTGTTAACCAATGAGTTCAGATATTATCCCTCTGGCAATGGGGAGCCAATGAAAGATTTTCATCATGGAGAGGGTTGGTCAGACTAAGATTTTAAGAAATACTCCACAGAACACGGAATGGATAAGAGAATGGAAACAGTAAAGCAAGTATGAAATTTTTCCTTAAGATCAGTATGGTCTAGGTACTACAGGCAACTTCAGTTTCTTAATAGACACAGACACATACGTACCTTCATATATATGTACCCATACACATCTACATACAGATGCAGAGAATTACACAGTAGTGGCCCACAGCAGCCCTGGCCCACAAAAGTGAAAAAGAGAAAGGGGAAGCACCACATACTTGGACTTATTGAGGCTGGCCTCAGCTGCAGCTGCCTGGAGCAGCTGGGTTGATTTGCTGGCAGGGACCCCAAAGACTGCGCTATGGGTTACGTCACTGAGAATCCGTCTGTGCCCAGCACGTTGGGTCTTGGGGGATGATGGAGGAGTGAGAGATCCAAGTTTCTGCCCCTGGACGGCAGGAGGTGGGGTTGTTTGAACCTTTGGCTGTTGTCTTACTGGGGCTTGAATCTGCTAGGAAAAAGAAAAAAAAATGGCAAGTGTTCCCAAAAGAAGGGAAAGGAAAAACAAATAAACAGATAAGCATAATAAAAAATGCCACGTGAGAGCTAACATGGGGCTCAAGTGGCGAATTTAACCAATAACACCCAGAAAGAAAAAACAGTTTTTGACAATCGGAGCTATAACTTTGGGACTGATGGCATGGTATTTATCTGCTGTTTATACATAAATTTCAATCTTCATCAGCAATAATATACAGAGCAACCATACACAATACAGCCCAGTGCATAAGATTGCAGAAGCTATTTCTAACTCCAAAAATCAAGAATGTATCCTACAGGACCACTTTCTGCTTCTGGGGTCACACAGGAACTCATTCAGAACGCCTCCAAAGAGCATGCTTTAAGCAATCTACTACCACAGAAGGCACACCTCCGGCTAAAATACATCTGAGCTGAACAATTTCTGCTAAGAGATCCCTGACTCTGACACAGCTCAGACTACTGGTTGGGAATAAGTTAGGATTCCATTGTAATTCATAAATGGTAGTGCTTTTTGTTTTGTTTTGTTATTAAGGCTCTTTATTTCACTGATAAGATGGGTCCACAAGATTCTATTTCTGTGGCTCCCCTGAGAAAATGTACAGCACTGGGGCAGTGGGATTAACTTGTTCCCACCTTCAGTTTGGAAATGGCACTGAAGAACCAGGTAGAGAATATAAGAAGAAATAAGAAAAAATTTGAAAAGCCCTTGATGATAATTGATCTAATAATAACACAAGGACTCTTGAGATTTGGGCCATTTTCAGAAGGCAGAACAAACTGTCACCACAGAAAAACAAATAGGTAGGAACATCCTTGTGGCCACGTGGTTAGACGTCAAGCATCACACACAATCTACCAAGTGCTACGTCAGGAAGATGAACAAAAAATAGCATTAAGAAGACCACCTAATGCTTTAATTCTGTCAGTTCAGAAACAAAATGATTCAGAATATTAAAGGCCTATCCCTTCCCTCCAGTCCCTCGTTTCAGACTAAGACGTCCCTCCATGCTGCAGCTCAGCTCTCACATTTGGTGCCTTTGAAGGTAAGTCCTGGGAGAGAAAGGAAACCAGAGGGGCCAGCTACTTGCGTCAGGATGCTGACAGCCTGAGATTTTCTGTCCCTGTATTGACGCACACTGGATTTTACTGAGGCAGGTTACGTGCACGTATGAGGACACAACCACTCACCAACCGAACGAATGATACAGTACAAGGCTCCAACATCACTCAGGTTAAGGTCAGAGGGTAAAGAAGCTGAGGCATCTCTGAGGGAGAAGCAGAGTGCCCTGGGAAGACCAGAGCTCCGGCCCCACAACTTCCTTCAGGGGCCCAGGGCTGCACCTGCAACAGCCAACCTAGAGCCAGTACCCACAGAGACCACCATGGCTTTATGGGCAGAACTAGATTAGCTTATTTCTTGGAGTTTAAGACATTCATTGCTTTGAGAAGGGTATGCTTCACTGGTGAGTTCCTTTATTTTGAAGAGTCCAGACTACTTGGAAAACATTTTCTCTTCCTCTCACCTATCCCCAATGCAGCATACTGAAGAACAGATACTTCATGAGGACACCTTACCCTATCACAGCAATCTACTAATACAAAACCACTCCAATCCATTCAGCTATTCCTCACAATGACCATGTCAGGCAGACAGTTTTATTTCCATTTCAAATCTAAGAATATGAGAGTCAAAAGGGACCTTAGAGAGCGCAGATCCCAACTCCCTCGCTTCAGAGGAGCTGAGACCAAGGCCCCCTGAGGCTAAGTGGTCGCTCAAGGTCATAGAGTCAATTGGGACAGAATCCATGTCTCCTGATTACTGCTCAGGACTCTCTTTTCTTCACTATCATGTCTACTCCAAAGATGGGATTAGGAAGGGAAAGTGGGGGACAGACAAACCACAGTGGGAGGAGAATCAAAGTAGACTCAGATGTCTGTCTTGCTAGAGACTGTTTTAAAGAACAATATATACATAATTATAAAAGGAGTATAGTCGGACCAGGAATGTAAGAATATACACAAAAGGGGGAGAAAAACCACCCAGACTTCCATCCCACTATCCTAATACAACTGTTTTTATCTTTTTGGTATCTTATATTTAAATCCCTTTTCAAGTACATACTTCTCCCATAATTTCAACATTATCTCATGAGTGTTTCACATTGTTGTACAAACTCTATAACCATGACTTTTAATGGCTGCACAGTTGGGTTTTTGAACAATTAGGTTACTTTGATTCTTTTGGCTGTTACTAATAAAATTATAATAAACATCTATGGCATACTGCCATTTTCCTCTTGTAAATTACTGCTTTAAGATGGCAATTCCTTACATTCACTCACTTGCTTCTCTAGGTAAGTCCTGACAAGGGTCACCAGAGAAAGGGATGGGTCAAATTTGGGAAGCTCTCTGGCTCCTGGCTGAAGCAAGTTCTGCTCCTGTTCCTTCTCCATCCCCTCAACCAACTATCCTGGAGCAAAATGCCCAAAGTACGTTTTCAGCCAAAGAACATGGAGAAGGTTTATAATTCATTCCCAAGAGAGGGACAGCAAAGGGGAACCTCATAAGAAATGTGGTCAATGGCTGTTGATCATTTCATCTCCCTGAATGAACATTTGTTATTATTATCCTTAAACACAGATCAGGATTCTTTGGTTATTTCCCCAGCTCTGCTGCTATCAGTCTGTGTGTCTTGGGTAATCCCTTTCTAGCCTGGGGCCTAGTTTCCAACAAGGGGACTAAACTAGATAATTACGATCTCAACTACCTACATCATATAATAATTTTTTAGGGTTTTTTTTTAAAGATTTTATTCATTTGAGAGAGAGAGCAAGCAGGGGGGGAGGCAGAGGGAGAAGGAGACTCCCCATCGAGCAGGGAGCAGGGAGCCCGACGGAGGACTCAATCCCAGGACCCTGGGACCAGGACCCGAGCCGAAGGCAGACGCCTAACGACTGAGCCACCCAGTCGCCCCCATATCACAATTTTTTTTTTTAAACTCCATTAATAAGAGGAACTTTCTTTTCTTTTCTTTTTTAAGATTTTATTTATTTATTTGACAGAGAGAGACACAGTGAGAGAGGGAACACAAGCAGGGGGAGTGGGAGAGGGAGAAGCAGGCTTCCCACGGAGCAGGGAGCCCGATGTGGGGCTCGATCCCAGGACCCTGAGATCATGACCTAAGCCGAAGGCAGACGCTTAACAACTGAGCCACCCAGGTGCCCCAAGGAACTTTCTTTTCTTTCTTTTTTTTTAAAGATTTTATTTATTTATTTGACAGAGAGATAGCGAGAGCAGGAACAAGAGGAACTTTTGTTTGTGTTAAAAATACAGAGAGTAGCTGTCTACCACATGCCTGCAGGAAGACTGAGTTGTTTCAGAAACGAAGGTGTAAAGACACAACACACACTTAGCTGAGGCTCAAAGAAGACAATCTATTTACGGCACTGCTTCCTTTTGAAGGGATGGTTTTCTGGTTAAGATGGGCGACAAAACTCTATTAGAAATCAATCCTCAGAAAGATGGTTTCTTACTTTTCCTTCATTTGTTTAGTAGTTGGACTTCCCTGGGAATAAGAGAGTAGCTGTGATACTCTATTGGCCGGATATGTACAAAGCCTTTTTCTATCACTATGATATTTTCTTCACTATCACTCAGAAATATGTGAGTACAGAATTAAGAGCACTTAGTAGAGGCCAGACACAACGTGCGGGAGGCTGGTGAAGCTGTAAAGATCAGTCAGGAGAGGAGTAAGGCGTTCTGACGCTGTAGTCAGCCAGTATCTAGAAGTGGAAACATGCCCAATTTCTGAACTGACAAGACGGCTCAAACAGCACTCAGATGCTCTGGTGCCCGGAGGATCGGGTCACGGTAAATGGTCCCAGCGTGGAGGCCCCTGAAGGCCGCTACATGGTAGACTTAAATGAGGTAATGTTGTCCAAGACCAAGGATAAATAAAAACCCTGTCAGGACTCAGGGTAAAGGTGGGAGCCCACGCAAACCTCCAGAGACTGGAAAGGCCACAATGGTCAACCTGGCCCTTGAAGGGAAAGGGATGCGCTCTAATCCTACCGAGGTCCTTGACTGCTCAACACTGGCACCGACAGAGACAGTGAACAGCTCTTTCTGCCAGTCTAATTTTAAGAGTGATAAATAAGAATGCTCATCTTCACCACTAGCCTAGAATCTTTTTTGTTAAACCTCTACCTTCTAGAGACTACCTCATCCTGACCTCGGGCATAATAAGAAAAAAAATCAAGCACTTTAACCACGGCCCGGGGAAGCAGCCGAATGCAGAGCCCCCGCCCGGGCTGCTGCTGCCCCTCTCCCGCGCTCTGGCCAGCCCCCACTGTGCGCCGTCCCGCGGCCCCCCCCCCCCCCGCCCCTCGCCCTCCCGCGCCCCTCGCTCCACGCCCTCACCGCCGGCTCCTGGGCCGCGGGCGCCGGCGGGGCTGCAGCGGGCGGCGCCTGGGGCTGCTGTCCGGCCGCCGCGGTCTTCTGCTGCAAGGCGGCCTGCTGAGTCAGCAGCTGTTGTTGGTGCACGCTCGCGGCCAGCTGCGGCGGCTGCTGCTGGTAGAAGTTCTGTGTCAGCGGCGGCTGGGAGCTGCCTTGCGACACCACCGGGAACTGGGCGAGGGCCGGCTGCTGGGCGGCTGGGTGTGCTGCCTGAAACTGAGCATGAGAAGCGGCAAAAAGGAGGAGGGGAAGAAAGCCTGTCTCGGAACAGATTTCCACAAAAGACCAAGGTCTCAGGAATAACCAAGCCCAGTCTGAAGCCAAAGGCAAGGGCGGGCAGAAGTCCCGTGGCCTGGCCTCACAATTCCCGAGGGGACCCTCAGGGTATAGACGTAAACCTGACAGCACCTGACACGGCCAGGCTGCCTCCTGGCCCCCAGCCCGGCTTCGGGTGGGTTTCTATGGCAAGCCTGCGGGCTTCCATTCCACTGGGCACCTTGTGGTTCCCCATGCTGGAGTGTAGCAGAAGCTAATAAATGATCTCCCAATCACAGAAGTAATCCCTCTTGTAAAGGGATTTGGCAGCAGCCAAGATTAAAATGCTTTGCTCCATGAACAGGACGAAGCAGTGACACTGAAAATCACCTAAGTGCTAAGCCAGCTATAAAGAGTCCGTTCAGGCCCTTCTGAAAATTATTTCTCTGTAGCTCCATCTTATTAACAGTCCCACCTTTAAACATTCAAAATGTTCTGTATACCACACTTACTGATATTTTATCTTGTATTGGTAACCGATTCTTTCAAGTTCTCAATATTCTCTTATAAACTGCCTACGGATAGGGATACTTTTTATCCATCTGTCTACTCCCCACTGCCAAGGACTATGTGACACACACACACACACACACACACACACACAGGTCAAACAAGGGCCTACTGATGAACAAAAGTCAAGGTCTTGTCTTTGAATATCCCAAACACTGTTACTTAGTTGTAGAGTTAACTGAGAGGACACTGTCGGCCTCCTGGGGCAAAGTTAAAGGGTTAGCAAAGAAGCAGATGTCAATAAATAGCTGCCTATTTAGAACTGCAAAATGCTGGAAATGACCAAATGTTTATCAACAGGGACACTAATTGAATAAGCCATGCTATGTATCCTTAAAAGAGAATACTCTCAAGTTGTAAACAGGAATGAGGGCTCCTTCTATTATTACAGGATGGAGGGGGCAGAATTCTGCAGATTTAACTTTGCAACTCTGTAAATGTTTTATATTTTCATACAACAAAATTAACCCAAAATTTGGCAATAACTATAAATCAAAAGCAAAATGAAACAAATAAACCTGTGTATCAAACTGATAACCAAACTCTCCAGAAAATAATGAGCAAAACATTCTAAGAATGAAAAAGGCAAAGAAATCTTAACCTGTTTCCAGTACTTGTGTTGGCACTATTGTCTTGAAATTATAAAGCAATTAAGTGATTATGTTAATGTTGTTAGGAATCAAGATTTTCAGATTAGAAAAATACAAATATAAAATCCAAGGAGTTAAGCAAAAATCCTATAATTACAATTCTGAATTACGAATATAAATTTAGATTCGTGGTATATATTCTGTTAACAAAAGAAACAAAATATCTTTCGCAAGTATCCACTGAAAAGGCCTAAAAACAAATAACTGTTCCATTAGCAAATGAGTATCTTTAGCACCAAACTGTGGTCTCTAAATACCATTTTTAAAAGGAAATGGAGCTCCTTCAGAGAAATGGCTGTTTCCAGGTCAAGGGCAGAGTAAGCCTAGAGCGGCCTGTTACAATAAATAGCAAGGAGGGATGCCTGGGTGGCTCAGTCAGTTAAGCAGCTGCCTTCAGCCCGGGGTCATGATCCCAGGGTCCTGGGAACGAGTCCCACCTCGGGCTCCTTGCTCAGCAGGGAGCCTGCTTCTCCCTCTCTCTCCCTCTGCTTGTGCTCTCTCTGTCAAATAAATAAAATCTTTAAAAATAAATAAATAAATAAATAGCAAAGAAACCATGCACCACCAAAAGACCCAGGAGCCAGTCTGAAGAGAATTCCACTGGCCAAAGCTGAGGCAATTTAAGCATCAAAATAAAAATTTTAAAAGGCAATGTCTGGAAACATTACAAATACGTTTAAATCCCTGAATTCACGATGATACTAAAACAAAACAAATCAAAAACCTCTGTTCACCTTTAGATGACACTAAGAACAAACCCATTCTGAAAACTGGTAAACACAGGCAAAGAATCAAGCGCTTTTTCTGCCTTTTCTATATAAACAGTACCTCAGGGTCATCAAATAGTTGAGAAAAATTCTTCACAGAAAAATTCCAGCCCCTAAGTGAAGAGGGAATGCTAGAATATCACCATGTTGACATCCCTAATGAGTGAAGGGACTTAGGAAATGATCAGCAGTTGCTGCTAAACTGATCAGGGACACTGAATGAATGGATCAGACAGACAACACCAAACTCACGGACTGATCTTCATATTGATAAAAGATAGGACAACCAGACTTTATACGCCTCCTGAAGTAATACAACCAGAAGAACAAAGAACTATTCCAACTGAATCGAATTTTGACCAAGCCTCAAAAAACTACCAGTTTACACAGGGGATGGAAGAACATATTAAATGACCGCAGGGATGCAATTAGCCAAATCCAGAAGGTGGAAAATTCTACAGGACAAATGACCCAGTTTCTTCAAAAAATTAAATGCCAAAGGGGAAAGAAAGAGGGAGAGGGCACTATGAATAAAAGGGGACTTAAAAGATACGTCTATCATTACAAAATGAGTATGTTCAGAGTAAAAAATGTAGAAAAAATATGAAAAGATAATGGAGGAAGAAAGATTCACAACTAAATATAACATGTGGGCCTTGTTTGGAACCTGATTCGAACAAGCCAACTGAAATTATGAGACATCAGGAAGAGTTAAACATTACTGGATATTTTTTTTTAAGATTTTTTATTTTTTATTTGACAGAGAGAGAGAGAGAGAGCACAAGCAGGGGGAGTGGCAGGCAGAGGGAGAGGGAGAAGCAGACTCCCCACTGAGCAGGGAGCCCGATGCGGGGCTGGATCCCAGGACCCCGGGATCATGACCTGAGCGGAAGGCACACCTTAACTGTCTGAGCCACCCAGGCACCCCTGGATATTTTATAATAAGAAGAAATTATTATTTTTAGTATGGTAATGGTGGAATTGTGTTAGGAAAAAAAAGAGAGAAGAGAAAAAGCATCCCTAAAAATAGCTCCCTTGCTGAGGTTCCTCCATCAGGTGAAGAATTCCCCATGGCCCAGGAAAGGGGTGTGAGTGGCCCAGTGATGCATCCACTGCGCAATGCTTCCCAGTATGCAGCGCTGGGAGAAGCAATGAGGCGATGTGGAGAGTGGCTCCCTGTCTTCCAAGGGCTCCTCGAGGAAGATGCCTGTACCTACTGGGCCTTTCCGCAGCGCCGCCTCAGATACGGCAAGCAAGGGTCAGACTGAACACTTTACCTGCTGGGCCTGGGCCTGCTGCTGCTGCTGCTGGTAAAACGTGCCCGCGGGCTGCTGGGCAGGTGGCGGCTGCTGCTGGGGCGGTTGCTGCGGCGGCGGCGGCGGCGGCTGCTGGAGGAAGAGTTGCGGCTGGTGCTGGGGCGTGGCCTGGGCCGCAGTGGGCAGAGCCTGGACGGCAGTGGGCGGCGTCTGCTGTGGGGTGGGTGGAGCCTGGGGCTGCTTGGGCTGAGACTGGGGTAGAGGCTGGCTGGGTTGGGGCTGGGTTTTTGGCTGGGGAACACTGGCTAAAAGGCCAGGCTGATTGCTGGATCCTGTAATGAGAATAAACTCCATATAAGGGCTCAAAACTCTTCCAGATGAAAATGGCTTGCTTTCTCTTGCCAAGGAAATAAAGAGGGGGTGATAAAAGGACAGATAATCCCAAGAGCCATGTGCTTCTGTCTTTGCATCTTCTTGCTAAACTATGTGCTTCATGTTTTTCAAAACAAGGTTCAGGAACAAGGTTCAGTGCTTGCCTCCTTCAGAAAGCCCCCCCTTATTCAGCATCCCATTTAGTCAATTATTCCTTTAGTCAGCACCCGAGTATCTACATATTCAACTGGCCTTTGATGCTACTGCATTCAAATACAATCTTTGCACTAATGCTTTAGGACATAAGCATTCTTTGATGTTTTACATGTAAGTTACACGACCCCAGTCTAGATGCCTGGCTATAAGTAGATGACCACCAAATTCACCAAAAGCAGCTTCCTGGTAGGGGAAGTGATGACTAAATTCAGTTACTTGATCATTTGGGTCCTCTAAACTAAGTCATCTCATTAGAACCGGAATACCAAAACATGGAGTGGTAACGGATAGTTTCAGAAGACAGAGCATTAAAGAAACAATGCCCCTGTGTCAAAAAGAAGAGAATCTTGTTTCTTTAAAGGCCACGAGAAGAATATGAAATAAAAAGGAAGGCATGGGATGAATGGACCAAGCCACAAAATCAGGGCCAAGACTAGAAAAAATAGACATCAGGCTTCAGTGGTCTTGGACGCCCCCCGGAGAACCCATTGAGAAGGCTTCCCTTTTGCCAGCCACATGCCATATAATTTCAATGGGTGCTCACCTCCTGGTCCTCAGGGCAAACCATTTATTCCTTATGTGTCTCGGGATTCCATTCCTGAAGCAAAAGTAGGCTTCCCGAGACTTCTGTTAATGTCTGGGATAACAAAGAGGGTGTACCAAATTTCAAACCATCTGAGTTACTGACCTGCAGCCTGGGGTGGGGGCTGAACCGTGGCTCTCTTCCGAGGTGTCAGGGCTGGCTGGATAGGAAGGATTCCTGGGTTTGGCTGAGTCTGCCCAGCCTTAGGCCTCTGACGGGGTGCAATTGAAGTCTCTGTTGTGGGAATGGGATCTGTCAGTCTAGAAAAGGAAGGGGGGGAAACACAGATTCACATTAATGTGTGGGAGAGTGGGAAAGGGGTAGACAGAGTACTTGATGGATTGGCTTTCCCCTCCACACTCATCCAAACCTTCCAGATCTGCTTAATCGACATTTGTCAAAGGGTATTCCACAGGATGTTATGTGTTACTAGATGTTATGAAAAAAGGGTTGGTGGGAAAGAAGTTTTAACATACTAATCAAAATATATCGAGCAGATTTCTTTCCAGCGGAACTTTTCACGTGTGAATGTGCATGGAGAACTTTGAAGAGAGCCCAATACAAAAGGCAATGTTTCTCTAGCTTACCTGACCCTGGGACCATTCCACCTAACACTTCCTAGGATTTCCCAGAATATGCTTTGGGTGATGATGGAAAGGAATTTGAAACAGGTGTTTTTCAGATGTAGAGGGAACTCAAACTTGGTCAGAACTAGTTGTCAAGGGGCGCCTGAGTGGCTCAGTCATTAAGTGTCTGCCTTCACCTCAGTTTATGATCCCAAGGTCCTGGGATCGAGCCCTGTGTCGGGCTCCCTGCTCCACAGGAAGCCTTTTTCTCCCTCTCCCACTCCCCCTGCTTGTGTTCCCTCTCTCGCTGTGTCTCTGTCAAACAAATAAATAAAATCTTAAAAAAAAAAAAAAAAAAAAGAACTAGTTGTCAAAATGGTCTCTCTATAATTAAAAAAAAGCATATAAGTGAGTGACTCCAATAAGGCAACTAGAAGAAATAAGTAAATAATTCAAGATAAAGGATTTGGGGAATATGTTATATGTAAAATATATTCCAATTAAAAAATTTAGCTGGATTTCACCCAGAGTAAAAATCACATTGCCCAGCCTCTCTTATAATCAGGTGTGGCTATGTGTCTAAGTTCTGGCCTTACATGGGAAAGCAGACTGTTATACGGCAGTTTCCAGAAGCCTTAAGAAATAGCTAGGGTATGCCACTTGTCTCTCTTCTTTGGCTATTCCTTCATCTGTTACTTGGAACAGGAATGCTACCATTTTGGTCTGTGAGGTCATGGCTACAATCGTAGGGAAGGTAGAGTGAGAAGCTTGAAGAAGCCTGGGTGTGGGGCAGAACTGCCAAACCAATCGCTGACTACTTACCTCCAGACTTTGTTTACTTGAAAGAAAAACGTCTGTCTTATATGAGCCACTGTCATTTTGGACATCACAGCCAAATCTAATCCAAATTAATATAGGAAGGACTGCTGGGTGGTCTACTTGTTCCTTGTGATAGTGTAAAAATCCAGGTGATAACTTCCATTCATTTAGAGCAGTCCAGGCAGCTGGCTGCCATCTAACTCAGAACAGAGTAGTGGTCTTTTGAAAATGCACATTAGGGAGTAAAACTGAAGTTATGGCCAAAATAAACAAGCTTCATGACTATTTCCAAAATATGTCTGGCATGGCCTCCATGAAATGCAAAATAGGAAGCAAAGCAGGCCCCATGTGCCTTCCCCATGACATATCTCCAAGGGATGTCCACTGTGGACCCTGAGGCTTTTCTCTGCAATCCTGCTAGAGGGATGCTTTTGTGTGGGGTAGAGAACTTATAATATAAAAGCTATCATATTTGGAGAGGCTATAACCTGGGGAAGGAAGGTGGGAAGGAAAACAGGACAAATGTTGGAGAAGAAGAGAAAGGTTTAAGAAATACATAGCCAATGGTGAGAAAGTCGAACAGACGTCTATAGAAACCAAATGCTAAGAACCTCCACACTGGATGGATTTCTTTCTCTCTCTCTCTCTCTCTTTTTTTTTAATATTATTTATTTGAGAGAGAGAGACAGAGAGCAGGAGGAGGGGCAGAGAGAGAGAATCTCAAGCAGACTCTGCACTGAGGACGGAGCCCAACACAGGGCTTGATCCCTGACCCTCAGATCATGACCTGAGCCAAAATCAAGAGTTGGATGCTCAACCAACTGAGCCACCCAGGAGCCCTTGGATGGATTTCTCTTAAGGGTAACATCTTAGAGATAAAGGGATTTGGAGTCAAAGAAAACTATATTTGAGCCTGGTTCCTCACTAACTGTGTGATAATAGGTATGTCATTTTACCTCTTCTTGCTTTGGGTCATTTCTGTATGAAATGGAGAAAATAATGCATCATGAAGCAGATGTGAACATCAAATGCATCAATGACTGTGAAACCATTTTCATAAACTGTAGAGTGCTCAAAATGTTAGTTTGTATGGCCGTCAATATGCTGTGAAAAAATACAGACCTTGAAGCCAGGAGGTCTGGCTCTAAGTTGTCGCATCTATGTGCTTGTGGGCAAATCACTTAATGCACAGAATAGAGTATGGATGCTGGAATTTGGGTTTTTTTACTAACCACATATTAATTGATTACCTTGGGCCACTTACAACTCTGAGTCTGTTTCCTCATCTGTAAAATGAGAACAACAACAATGGCTCATAGATTTATTTCAAGAAAAAGAAAGTCATCTTATTTACAGAAAGAACCTCATATGGTATCTGGTATACATGATGCCTCAACGAAGAGTGGTTACTTTAAAAACAGAGTTAGAAAGAAAAACTTACCTCTCAGGATTGGGGAGCAAATATGGTAACGCAAATGAAATCACTGTAAATTATAAACAGGACACCTTAGGCCCAAATCTCTTGGCTGTAAGGTCTGTGTATTCTTGCAGCATTATGGATCCATACAAACCAACAGCGTGGGCACTCTACAGTTTATAGAACAGTTTCACAGTCACCGATGTTCACAACTGCCTTATGATACAGGTATGATTTTCTTCATTTGACACAACACAGCACCACTTGGAACGGTACCAGTTATTGTCATTGTTATAAATGCGGGGGCTTTGTGGGAATGGATCCTTGCTTAGCCTCAGTACCTACTATATTTGGGTCTAGAGCAATATGGGCATAAACCCAAATACTCAGCTAATGAACTCAGCCCCAAAAGCAATTTCCAGAGGTGAGCATGGCAGACTTAGGTAAGAAACGGACTACAAAGTAACACCATGGATATAGTTTGCTAAGTCTGTGAAAAACAAGTCTCCTTTAACTTTTGGAGCCGCATCAGCATTTACATTTATTCCAGAAACATTTAAGAATGTTTAAAAATGTAGAAATTATTTTACCACTCTATTAAAATTCACATAACCCCATCTAGGGTACTTTGTTGATAGCCGGCGGCTAACGTTTCCTCGCCATGGGAACATGGGAGAAAAAGGAGGTATAAACATCTCTTCGACTACCCTCAGAATCTGCCACTTGGAAGCATGGCAGCCATGAGGCTGTGCCCCACAGACCTGCGGCTGGCGAGGGGTGCAAACACCACGTGCCCCAGGGGCTGTGCTCCTGAAATCCACTGCCATGCTCCTTCTGAGGCCATGCTTCCCACAGGCTGCTCCCAGCCTTTTACCCCCGCCACAGGGGGATTAAAGTCGGCCTGTTCCCGGGACACGGGGGCTTCTCTGGTAGCTGACTTCGGCTTGAGGATTCCCTGACACCTTTGGTGAACCTTCTTCCTTCAACTGTGTGGCAGTTTCTAGTCATTTCCACTCACTCTTCCTTCCTCACTCTGGGTTAGACTTACATCACCTTCTGATGGTTCTTCCAGCCTTCCCTGGCTGTCTCCCTATTTTCTCTTACAGTCAAATAAAATCCTAGCTTCTTCAATCCTCTCTTGGCATCTGCTTCGGGGAAGACCCCATGTTCCATGGAATGTGATTAGCTAAGATCCACAAGCTCTTTTGCTGTTCATGGAGTCTGTGCCTTGACTGGCACTCTCCTGAGGTGGTCAGGGTCACAGACAGTGAGAAGGAATGGGAGGTGAAGGACTAGGGTGGTGAACCAGGCTACAGGAAGACCAGGACACCTGTTTAGGACATTCTTTTTAGCAATATTTAAAGTTGTCTGTTGCCTCTTCTCTGAATGCCCCTGCGCTTCTCTCCAAGCAAAAGAAACAGCTGTGGAGCTCTTCATTCTCTTTCAGATGTAGATCGCTGTGTTTCATTATATTCCTCCCTGCACTCCCTGGAAGAGACAGAGCTTGCTCTCCTGCTCTGTGCAGCCTCTGGCCACGGGAACCTAACAACCACCAGGGACTTTCTCCTACCACTACGGCGGGACCTGCGCACACTTGGGCAGTTCTTACCTGGCCTTTGGCTGGGTCTTTTTTGCAGCTGCCTCACTGGCTTTCACTGGCTCAGGAAGCTTTGCAGGAATGGGAGAGTTCTATAGAATTGAAAGGAAACCAAAAAAGGACATTGCAGATTGCTTTGTAAAAGTAATACCAGCATGACTGGGCTGATGGAAATACGTGTTGGGATCTCCCGGTGTGGCTTCCAGGCCCTGATGTCTACTAGAGGGAAGGGAAGTCAACCAAAGGTAGATCCCCCCAGTCTCGGCCCCCCTCAGGAAGGTAGCATATCAGAGAAGAGGACAGAGCAGCCTGCGTCCCATGCGCTCCTCCCCCGAGGCTCCCAACCTTCTGGACCCTTCACTTCCTACCACACAGCTTAGAGGTGGTGTTAAGAATGGAATGGGAGAGATGTCTGTAACCTGTATTACTATTTAAACTATCAGCTAAACCTTACAGAAGTCAGCACTGACTAGCAGCATGCCCAGCCGGGATTCATTCTGTCTTCTATCTTGAACATGGAGAAAACCATAGCCAAAAACCATTTGGTTGCGGCGCCGGGGCCTCTCCAGTGTATGAGGCACCCCTAGACCCATGAGGCCAGTAGAACTCCTCCCACCTGGATTCCACACGGGCCACCTGACACCAGCTCCGGCTCCGGAGGGAGCACTCCCGTCCCCAACCACAAGACAACTGCTTAGCACTGCTGAGTGAGTACCAAACGGCTTGAGACTTGTGAGCCTGACTTTCTAAAAACTAGTTACCAATCTGAATGCTTCCAATTATATTTCAGGTTACTTAACTTTATGAATGGGAAAGTGGGGCAGCAAAAGAAAAACATGGTCATGCTAGGTTCCTGTACAAGATTCCTCATTTTAATCTGGAAAGCTGACAAATGGAATACTAGTAATAGTTTTACTAGTAACAGTAAATATTTAGGCTTTTAGGAGGGACCTCCCATTTCCTTCATGTTTCCAGGTGGGGAGAATTTTTGCTAGGATATCTCTCCTTGCTTCTCTTCCTCTCTCCAAGCATTCCTCTCCCAAGGGAGAAGCGTAACTTACTTGACTGACAGGACTGGGAGAAAAAAGTGAGCTCGCCTGGCTGACCTCTCCTTTAAGGGAGAGCCTGTCTCTACAGAATCGGGTGCTCCCTGCTCAGTCATGTGGATCTAATGTTAGGCAGCCTGACTGGTCAGCTACATTCTCTGATTCAACCTTATTAGTAATACAGCCAATATTCTGAGTTCCATCTGAATGATTCCCAAATCTGATTCCAAATGTAGGAGTGAAAGAGGAGTGTTATTTATCAATACCCTGAAGCTCCAACAGTGACATCAAAGTTCACTATTGGGAAAACTGGAAGACAATTTCAGATTGGAACTTATTTATTATGGCATCCATTAGTAAAATATTCAAGGGAGCTGGATCACACATGAAAAATACACTAAGACTGTAAAAAGGTCTGAAGTTTGAAAACTGTTGAGTGCAGAGCTTAGGATTACTAAATGTAGAAAACATTCCCATGGCCTGATGTGTGTAAGGAGGGTAGCGGAAAAGGAGTGTGAGTTATAGATGGCGGAGAGTAGAAGAGAATCAAGAAAGCTCCGCTGCAATAAAGGAGAAAAGGGACAAGGGGCTTATGTTCCAGTAGGTATGGGGACAAATTCAGAGACCTGCCTCAGGAAGGCAGCCTGCCTTACCACCGCTAGGTAAATACAACAGGCTCATAGCTCTTAGTGAACTGTGGAAGTTAACAAGATAGTAGGTTGGTCAATCTTCACCCAAAGTGCTCAACTCAATCCCTAGGGATTTTTTTTGGGGGGGAGGGGTGTAATTGCCTTAGTTTAATAATTAAATTCTATGGGAAAATTGGATTCTCTTTATAGTAATTGCTTCATAGTTAGCTTTGCTTGAATGCCCCCTACCACGCAAAACAAGAGACATCTATATTCATTAAACAGCTGGTTCACGCCCCAGGAATTTTAAATGACAATTTGATAATGTTTACTTCCCCTAAAAAGCACCTTTCACATACCTGTACATTAGGAATTGGGCATTCTTTCTTGAGTAGTTTAAATGAGAAGTAGGACACCTGGTAAATATCCGGCCTTTTATCAGGGTCTGGTTCCAACATATACCCTAAGACAAACATATGTGAACATATTTAATAATACCCTAATACTTATTACATTAGCTAGGAAACATAATTTCTGTTACCAAATGTGTTTTTTTTTTCATTTTTATTTCTCATAAAATTCAAACAGTGTAATTAGCTCTTTTCCTCCCCGCTCAGAAATGGAAGCTCTAACTTCCCTGAATTTTTTAATATGCACAAGAAAGTAACAAAGTTTCTGAACTGTAACAAAGATATCTGAAGTTCACATTCTGTGGCTTGTACAACAGGGACTCAAGCAATCTCTCATTATTAAAGTTACCACCTTCATATTCTGGTACCTAGGAAGTTACAGGCTTCCGGCTTCCTTATCTTGCTAAACAAATGATTATTCTTGAGACTTATAATCAAAACCTTTTTTTTTTTTTTCACTTTCTTTCTTTTTTTTTTTCTTTATTAATCTCTACCCCCAACATGGGGCTAGAACTCATGACCCTGAGGATCAATAGGCACATATCCACCGACTGAGCCAGCTAAACACCCCTCAAAACTCAAATTTTAAGAACTGACTTATTATTCCTTTGTTGGAGATATTAGCTGGTTTCCATTCTAAAAGAAATTACAAAATGATAAATACATCTCTACTTTCACATAATCTATAGAACACTTATTTATTTCCAGATTCTTTACACTTCTGCCCTTTCCAAAGCTGGAAAAATCCCCAGGAAAAACATCTTTGTGAAGACACACAAACATACACATGCATACATACAAACAACAACGCAAGGCCTTACTGTTTAAGGAACCAAATGAATGGTCTGAACACTAAGTGTAGGAAAGACTGATGAGGCTGCAGTCTTGTGAAGGCCTTGCAGAAGGTTTGGGGCGCCTGAGTGGCTCAGTTGGTTGAGCCTCCGACTCTTGATTTCCCCTCAGGTCATGATTTCAGGGCTGCGAGATCGAGCCCTGCATCAGACTCCTTGCTCAGCAGGGGCTCTGCTTGAGATTCTCTCTTTCTCCCTCTGCTTTCCCACCTCCCCCTCCCTGCCCAGCTCAAATAAATTAATTAACAAAAAAAAAAAGAAGCAGGGTTTGGGTTGGTCCTTGAAGGCAGGAAAGAATTTAGTCAGTCAGGGGAAAGAGGAGAAAAAGATATTCTTGGTGATGGAACAGTCTGGGCAAAAATGCACTTGGGCGAAAGGCAAGGGAAGGCCCTGTTGTGAGGAAATGCAGGTGCCAGAAGGACAGAGCAGAGGTTTCCTTGTCGGAGAACACAGGGAAATAAGGCTGGGTGGGTGAGGTGGAACCAGAGTATGAAGGGTCTTAAATGCCATGCTAAGAAGCTGGGCCCTACTGTGGGACCACGGGCAAACCAGCAAGTTTACTACGGGGACCTGACAGGGTGGCGCTGTGTAAGACCGATCTCACGGTGAGGCGGGGCTGGGCTGGGCTGGGCTGACTGCAGGAGGAGAGGCTGGTGGCCACTCCACCCCTACAGGCACACACCGGCTGAATGTGTATATACTATGGTGACAGTGATGAGAACAAGAGAATGTGATGGAGACAGGAGAGACTCCAAAGAAAGAGCACTGCTTAGAAAATGCCTGACTCTACTTTCTCTTGCGAGCCAGATCCAAAGAAAACCTTAAATTTCCATTATCCCGGCGTGAATGGTGACACCACTAATAGAAACCAAAAAAAGAGGGGAACTGTGTATTGGGAGTAATTGGGCAAGGACAATAAATTTAATTTTAGATCTGTGACTCTAGGGTGACTGTGGGATCTTCAAGTAGTTTGTAAAGAAATAGGTCAGAGTTTGGGAAAGATGTCAGTGTCACAGAAATTCATAAAGAGTTGTTTTTCCTAATATGAATTTGCTGTACAAATGTTAAAAAGAAAATGTATTACCAAAAAATCCTACCACTCTAGCACCAGATCTGGCCATTTCCTATATATCCTCCCAATCTCACTTACATAGCATACAGTAGTCCTCCTTATCCAGGGGGTACACGTTCCAAGACCCCCAGTAGATGCCTGAAGCCGCAGATAGTACTGAATCCAATATATACTGTTTTCTCCTATACATACATACCTATGATAAAGCTCAATTTATAAATTAGGTATGGTATGAGATTAACTAACAATAATAATAAAATGGAGCAATTATAACAATATGCTACAATAAAAGTTATGTGAATGTGGTCTCTCTCTCTCAAAACATCTCATTATACTGTCCTCACCCTTTTTGTGATGATGCGAAAGCATAAAATGCTCATGTGATGAGATGTTGTGAAGGAATGACACAGGCATGGTGACATAACGTTAGGCTACTATCGACCTTCCGACTATACATCAGAAGTAGGATTGTCTGCTTCCCACTGCGGTCAACTGTGGGTAACTAAAACCGCAGAAAGCAAACCCACGGATAAGGAGGGACTACTCTAATGCTTTACCTCTGAAAGCAATCCAGCAACCATTAAAGGCCATACTCCCATTTCTTTTAATACCACCACCCTCCCTTTTTGGTTCATAAACAGAAGAAGTGGATTGATAAAATTGGCCCAGTGGAATCTAAAAGCTATAATGATGTTACCTCGGGTAAGTTACGTATATTTTCTCAGCTTCAGCTTCCTCATTTGTATCATGGGGATAATTATATTTACTATATAAGATTTTAAGAATTAAATAAGATACAAGTAGGCCCTCAACAAATGTCAGATGCTCCACCCATATCTGCTTCTATTTTTTTCAATGCAACCCCAACCAGGACCCAAAAAACTATCCCAGGACTTATAACCCATAATGGTTAAAATTTAGATGCTAAATCCCTTGACCAATGTGAAAAGATGATAAAATATCTCTGTTTCACATTTTGGTACAAGGGCTTGTGCAAAGATTATTGGTTCTACCATCTGGTTAATGAACTGATACATATGCTTGCTAGGATGCTGCAAAAGAGTGGGGAATCTTAAAAAACATTTTAAACCAAGCACTGAGTTTAAATGCTTGTTATCAAAATCCAGTGATTAACCTAAAGAGAGAAAAAACCTTGTTCCACAGAGTTATACAGTCTTAATTATGTATTCACTCCAGCCAACGCATGGCAATCATTTCAATTTGAGTTGCTTCCAGTTTTGCAAAGATGAATTTTTTATCACTTGATAGGAGTCAGCTGGACTCTTTCATACTGCTTGCAACAGAACAGAGCAGTACTGTACTGTTCAAAGCACAGTTAGGATTTCTGCTCAAGTGCAAAAGAGCTTAGATTTCTAGCAAAAAAGGCCTACAACTCTAACTAGACACCGTTATTCATCTTTGAGTGACCAACCATTACCAGTTGACTTATCTTTGCATCCAACCCATCACTCCTGTGATCCAGTCCCTCTGTCCCCCAATTCATTCCTGGAGATTAGAGATAAAAATATGAAACTAGAAACTTGAAATACTTACTAATTAGGCAGTGCATGTCTTGGGAATATCGAGAGTTATCAGGAATTGTGAAGTTTCCATCACAAATTGCCACCTGACTCTCTCCAAATGGCAAGGTGAAGTAGCATAATTTATACAACAAACATCCAAGAGCCTAAAAAAATAAAGCAGATTGCTACGAGTGGTTTATTTACCATAACTGCCAATGGGTCTGAGAGATACTGGCATCATCCACATTTATGAGCAGATATAAAAACTCTGTACTATTAACCTATTAGAAACTTGAATTTAGAACTCAACACCACTATTTAGCTGCTGACATACATTATTTCTACCATCATTACCAAATTGTGCTCCAATAAGGAACAAGCATTTCAGCTATTTTATTCTTAAGAACTCGTAACGCATGTATGAAAACCACCTAAATAATGGGCAGGTCACCTGAATAATTTTCACAGAACTCTAAAGTCATTTCCTTCGACATGCTTCACGAGGCAGTGGCTGGTCACCTGGAGTGAAGAATAACCCTGAGGGTTAGGTAGACAGTGACATGGTACAGTGGCCACTCTCACTGTGGCACTTTCTGCATTAAACTTGGGAATTTACGGTCAAGACTGCTGGTATCTGAGGTGCGGACAGCTTAGTTGACACCTACCCAAATGTCTGCCTTCGTAGTGATGATTTTGCCACTGTACAGGTTGACCATTTCTGGTGCTCGATAGGACAGCGTTGTGTATCTACAATCAAGAGATTTGTTTTTTGTTAAATATGTCAAAGCTATAATTAAAAACCAGGGGTAGCAGAAATACTTTTTAAATACATATATATTAAATTTAAAAAGTCTAGTTCCCTGGGAGCAATCCGCAGAAGAGAGTATGAAATATTAGTGCAGATAAAATGGAAAGCTGTCTTTGGTACACACCCACGGCCCTCTAGAAGCAGTCCTTCCATCTGAGGGCACGTGGAGACCCAGTCACTGAGGCACTTCAATCAACACTAAAAGCAACTTTTCTTGGGTCCTCCAATGATAAAATCTTCTGCAAATCCTTGTTGTCTGATAGTATATTTATACTATATTTTCTGATTTGTTCTTAAAAACAGTAATTCCCTTAAATGTGGCTCAACTCAGATATGTAATACTGGCTGAGACACTGGAGGAGGGCAGAAAGTGGGCCCTGGCTGGGGTGGGAGGTGGCTGGCTGGTCTCTGCTGCTGGAAGAGGGATGAAGCAACAGTTTTCCTCTTATCTCTGGCTCAAGGAAAGATAGTATAAGCTCAGCTTCAAAGTGAGTGTCTTGATGTTACCAAGCATGTGACCTATGCTGCTCGAGCCTCTAAAGCCCAGAGGGCACCATGGTTTAGCTGTCCACCAGCACCGTGGACCAGAAGTCTTTCTGCCCCAGCTTGGCAGCCAGGAGTGATGCAGGAAAGGAGACTGAGGATCAGGATAGAGGTGTGCATACCAGACTGCTGGTTTATTAGTAGTATCAGTGAGTGTTGTTGCCTGTGAAAAATCCAGCACTCTGGACAAGAGGGGAAAAATGGGTCAGGTTCTTACTGGAGCCAGAAATCTAAAGAGGCTTTTTCTCATCGAAGTCAGCGAGTCAGTATCTGTAGAGACTTCATAGCCCTACTTACCATTAATTCCACTAGATTGGTGAGCTCCTTATGAGCAAGAAGGAGTACACAGCAATGTAGGGTTCGGTGAAAAGCACATCCAGCTGACTGATAATGTCACAGATGCCGTGATTACACTTAAAAACATCACAGTCCCTCTACAGTCTGTGCACCATTCAGCTTTTTAAGGGCTATGTGATGTAAGTCAAAATATCTATGTACAGTGATCACTGGACCATTGATAAAATGCTATATGATTCCTTCATTTTACTCTACTGATCAATGCTTGTGGACCCCTTCCACATTCTCCACTTGAAATCAAACAACCCAACTGCCAACATGATGTTCTGTGACAAGAGGCACCATGACTAGCACCATGGTCTTCCCACCCTGACCTTCTCATCCATAAGCTGAAAGTACGGTTGCTGATCTGGTCATGGACAAAACTCCAAGAAAGGAGGAAATGCTTACTTCTTAATCTCATCTTCTACTGCATTGACTCCCTCAGTTTGTGGATTCTGAAATTTGTTGGTGGCGCTTCCAAAGTCACACAGGACGTAGTGGCCTCGGTCATGCAAGAGGATATTTTCAACCTGAAAAACATTCCCCAACCACCCATGCCAAGATATTATTTAGTAATGCATACGAAAATTTCGTTCATAGTTATATAACTATTTTATTGCTGATAATCCCATTAATATGCACAGGAAAGTTATTCCCCTGCAAGTATCCCCAACAGGGGTCATCCCAAGTGAACAAAAAGCAAAGCACAGTAACAGGGTGAAATGAGAGTAGAGGGGGCAAATAGAGGAATTCCACAATGGGAAGCAAGAGTCCCATTTTCCTAGATTTTCAGCTACATTTCTCACCTCTGCAGAAACAGTCCTAATACTTTCAAGCCTCTGTATCTTTTCTCATGTTCTTCTTTCAGTCTAGAATGTTCTCTGTGACCCCCAACTCCTTACCCAACTATCAATATCCCATTCATCTGTCAAACTCCAGTTCAAATGGCACCTCTTCTTTGAAGCCTTCCTCAAGGACCCACCGAGGCAAATGTCACTCCCTCCCACAAGGCCTGTGGGCAAACGTGCAGTTTTCCTATTAAAGTATTATCTTTTTATAGATGAATTCTTTGGACAGTGAGTTAGCAGTTACAGGTAGAAGAGGGCTTACAAATACCAGAACCTACAGAAATCTCTGGTATCAAAGGACTACACCAATGAAAGAATAACTCCAAAACGGTGGGCACTTCTGCACTCAAGATGTAGTGAGTAACTGTTGGTATAGGTGAACTGAGCTGACTGGTGTGTTGGAGGACAGACCTGGCTACACATGGGCAGTAAAACGGCAGCCAGAAAATCTTGTTAGGCCAGTAAGCCTGTAGTCTCCATTGTCTTTTGTCGTCAGCCTTCCAAAGACTGACCATCTTTGGAAAACAAAGGCAAGAGTAGACTACAAGCTCCTTCAACACAAACACCATCTCTTAATCCTATTTGTAGTCTTCTCTACCAGGGCCTAATATAGTGGTTGCTACAGAAAATGTTTGTTGAATGGAATAAGTTAAAAAACAGAAACACACTTAACACTGTGTTTGTGTGTGTGTCCATCTGTCAGAAGCGAGATAGGAGCCACCAAATGCCCGGGCCCTACTACTACTACTGGTTCTAAAAAAAAAAAAAATCTGGTCAGTTGTGAAAGTCCCTTGTTCCTATACTTGTTTCTACACTTGCTTTAGTTCTTCTGAAAATTATATTATATATTACAAAAATGTTTATTGTATAGTCTGTGTCAGCTAAATCTAATACCTAAAGCCTTTGCTGCAAACTGATTCTTTCGTTTATTGTTTCTTACTCCTACTGAGTCTCACACATGGTGTTGTTATCAGGGGTTTTGTTATTGTTGCTGTTAACTCATGTTCCTTGGAATTCTTCTTCCTGTGGGAAGCCTTTGAGGCCTGAGTTTAAAATCTATTTTTCTTCCAGAGAGGATACGCTTTTGCACCTGGGGCACTATTAACCTATAATCACTTTAATCTAGAATTCTGACCTTGGGATTTTTAAGCACATAGGCAGGATGAACTATGGCTATCAACTCAAGTGGATATGTTCTTATTCCCCGGAGACAAGGCTGAGGCAAGCAAATATTTCTACTATCTACAGCTTTCTATAAAGCTCATCAGTTTAACCTATTTACACAAAGTGACACAGTCAAGCTATCCTGAACATATACTCACTTGAGGAATCAAAAATAATTCCAACAAAGCAATACTAATATTTCCAATCTAATTTAGAGGTTATAGACAGATCAGCTACTATTTACTGAGCTTTTACTATTATGAGTATTACTGTCCTCAGCACTTTACATGGATTACCCTCATAATAATATAATAATATCCCTGTTTTACAGATGCAGAGGGTGAGGCTCACAGTGATGAAGCTGGGAAGTAAACCTAGGCAATTTAACTCTAGAGAAAGACAGGTAATTAATTACCTTTCTGCCGGGGCAGGAAGCAAATCAGAAGCAGAGCATTACTCAAGGTCCCCTGCCATAATATCCTCCAACCGTGGTGTGATGAGTATGCCCAGTGTACTGGATACAAGCTTAAGGGCAGGGCTGCCTTAGTCCTTTATGTTCAGAAATGCCCCATAGTAGGAATCTAGTAGATGCGGAACCAGGTGTCTAATTACCAGCCAGGCTGCTTTGCTCAGTGTCTCTTAAGCACTCCCTGCATCACCTGCTTCGTCCTTTTATTCAGTTGCTCCACTTGTCAAATCTTAGCCATTCTACGAGGCCTCGCTCGCGTCATAAATCCTCAGTAAAATCTTCCACGGCCACCTTATAAAATCTGTAGAACTTACCGTCCGTGAGGGGCTGGCCAAGTAAGACCTTCAGACCAAAGCAAGCCGTGCCCTTTCGTCACTTACCCTCTAGTCTACGGCTCCTGCTTTTGAGCGCCGATGGCAGAGCCAAGCCGTTGTGACAGGGACTATATGGCTGACACGCCTAAAATATTTACTGTCTGGTCCTTTGCAGAAAAGTCCGTCAGCCTCTGGTCTATAATTACACTACGCCCGTGCGTGTCCTGCAATAGCCAGTCTGGTATTTCACACGCCACGTACCCCTCGATCCCTTATCCAGTGTCAGTGAGCAGCAACCGTCCTCCCCGGCCTCATGTGAAACCATGTGTCACCTACTGTATGTGCACAGCCCCTTCCCCAATTAGTGTCTATACCTCCGACGCTAGAATGTATAATCTAAAACACTGAAAAGTTAATTCACTTCAAAACACAAACAAGGTAGTTCCAGGGACCAAAATCACTGGGTTGGGGGGAGGAGGCAAACCAAGTAGACAAAGACTGAATAATGATGAGGCACATAAGGGTTTCTGTTTTGTTTTTATCCCCCCCACCTTAAAAACTAGGTTTGTATTTCTGGTCAGTTCCAGAGTGGCAGAACTCAGCAGAGTTGATACTCTATCAGCCTGGTCCCCATCTCAGCTTACCTCCTTCCCATAAAGATAACATTGTACAAAACTGTATTTGCAGGAAAAAAAAAATAGTTAAAAATGAAGGGTGTGTACAAAAGTGGACACAAAGCCAGAACTATCAATGTAGGGGAAAGCCTTATCAATATCAAAGAAATGCTCATGCAGGTAAGAACCAGAAGTCCTGCTCGGGCAGCTCTGTGAGTTTGCTGGGAGAGTCACGAGGTTGTGAAGGTGAACTCGCTTGGCAGGGGCCACCCCAGCAGCTGCCGCACCCTCTGCACCTTCTCAGTCTGACCCGGTGACTTGGGACACCTGTGGAAACCTCCAAGATCAAGCTGGCCACTGCCCTTTGTCACCACCGCCACCACCATCAACAACACACTTGACACGGGGCCTGGCATGCGACAACCACACTGGACTTGGAGGTCACAGGACCTCGGGGACTATTCACATGTCTGACCTCGGAGAAACCTTTAAAGCTCTTCGGTCTTGTTTCTCTTCTGCAAAGTAAAGCTAATAATATTTCTATCACTGCTGTTATGAAGCAAGTAAGAGAATGTATGTGAAAGCAAACTATAAATCTCCCTATATAAACCTAAAAAGTTATGACCACTCATTTAATAGAGAAACACCCACATTCGAACTCCTACTATATGCCAAAGAGGTTCTGGGGATAAGGCTGTGAACAAATCAAGGTTCATCTGCTCACGGAGCTGAGTCCAGTGGAAGAGAATAAGAAAGTAGGTGTAATTGCCAGGTGGTGATAAATGTTATGGGAAAAAACCCAACAAGTTAAACACATGTGAAGTGAAAAGGGACGCTATTGCAAACAGCACAGTTGGAAAGGTCACTGTGATGAGGTGAGCAGAGACCCAAATGGAGGGAGCAGGCGTGGACCACCGGGGGGAGGAGGTGGCTCTCACAGGACAGGCAGCAGGAGGGCACTGAGATGGCAGCAGGCTTGAGGCATCTGAGACAGAGAGGTAGGCCACCACGGCTGGGACAGCACTGTGCTGGGCTGGTGCTGCAAAGGACACTGAAGACACAGGGGCTGGACATACTCTGGACTAGTGCCCTTATGAATGCGGAGACCAGATTGGGTGGCTCCGTCGGCTGGGTGTCTGCCTTCGGCTCAGGTCATGATCTCAGGGTCCTGGGACTGAGCCCCGCATCGGGCTCCCTGCTCAGCGGGAGTCTGCTTCTCCCTCTCCCTCTGCCCCTCTCTCTGCTCAAGCTCTCTGTCTCTCAAAAAAACAAAACAAAACAAAACAAAAAACCAAATGAATCCTTTAAAAAAAAAAAAGGTATCAGCAACTAACAGCACTCACTATGAGCCAGATGCTGCCCCCTGCACTTTTACCTACAGTAGTTCATGAAATTCTTACAAAGCCTTATTGCCCCCACTTAAGAGATGAGAAAAGAGTCCAGTTACCTAATGTGCCTGAGGTCACAAGGCTGGTAGGGCAGGATGTGGGCTCGGGCTGCTTGACCGCTGAGGCTACCCCCTCCCCACGGCACTGATGGGCATTATGCAGTTACTACGGAACGTGGGCAGCTCAGACGGGTGACCGCGAAGGGAGCAGGAAAGAGGACCAGAGCAGCTGACAGATGGCAGACTGGGGAAGGTCCCCTTGGGAGCCACTCAGCAGCAGATGAAAAGAGTGTTTGAGGAAGGTTAGCCAGTGACAGAGGAGAAGGAGGAAAGCGAGAGCAGGTGCAATCGTCCAGGGGGAAGGTGACTAAGGTCAGGGCTAGAGTAGGGCCCAGAGGGATTAAGTGAGACTAGGAAGGTAGAGAACCAACTGGACCTTCATACACCATCTTCTGGAAGCTCCAGAAAATTTGCAGAGTGACTTTGTTTTTGGCAAAGTCCTTTAGGATGTTACCCCTGCTTACAATCCTACAGTCTTCCAGCTCTTTGAGAGTTTAATGCTGCTGACCTTACTTCCCAACCTACTGGCTTAAGAGGGTTATTAAAGTCGTCACTCCCAAACTCCGCTCATAGCTTTAGCTAAAAGGTCTGGAAAGCCACCTCCTACTGACCCTTCATCTTGACATTATTCCAAACAGAGATGGCATTCGGGCATTTCAGTCACAGAATTTATTACTACTAGAAATTCTGAGGATAAGATAAACGAAGGTTTTCAAACTTACAATTCTAAAAACGGGACAAGAATCTTCATCCTATTGTACTTCGTGAAATCAAAATCTCTTTTCTGACAAAAGAGGAGACATTCATGACTTTTTCAATCTGAATGCAGTTATTAAATCTTAACCCTTTCTTCCCCTTTCTTAAGTACCTGAACAAACAGCACAGTGTAAGAGAGCAAAACCAACCAAACAAAAACCAAAATGGGAGTAAAAACCTGTGGCCTTTGCTCTGGTTTGATCACAGAATTAGCTGTGCAGGTCACAGCCTTTCTGGGCAGAGGTTTCCTCACTGTAAAAGGAGACGGCTGGCTCAGGTGACCTTCCCAGCTCTATGACCCCATGATCTGCAATGATCTCTTTCTTTCCTCAGAGAGATAAAAATGAAAACAAAACAAAACAGAGAAGTGATAAAAATGTTAAAATAATGTATTAGAGGAAAGACCTCCAATGAAGAACAGAACTTCTGTCCTGGTTATTTTTAGAACATAAGCTGCTTAAAGACAGGGACTGCTTTCAACTTATTTCCTACACAGAATTTGAAAGAAAGACGGCACATGTGGTGGGCAGGGCAAGAGGGGGCTTCCCTCAGTTCTGCATGTGAACAATGGACCCCCACGCAGGGCGGCACTGGCTCCACAAGGGGATCCACAGCTGGCCTGGCCTGCCACATCTTTCATGTCCTACCGACTTTTATTCACGGTGGTGCCACCTCACCAGATGTAAGTCCCGCTCAGAGAAGCACCTAAAGACCAGCCACCAGCACTCTGTCTGGCCAACAGGGGAATAAAGAACTTCGTGGCCCTGGCTACTGCTGGCACTGTAGTGGCTGGACATGGAGCTCAGAGTGTCTGAGACTACGGGATGGCAAACAGGGAGGTACACAGGGACTTTGCAGTCGGGCCTCAGGAGGCTGGCAGTGTGGCAGGCAAAGGGGACTGCCCGCCACGCACATATGAGCAGAAATCAACAAAAGCTCACTTGCTAACGAAAGCAGCTAGATGGCACAGAGTGGAGGGTATGTGGAGTTTAGGAAAGCTTCCATCAAAACAACCAGGAGTTGACTAAAATCGACAGCGGCGGGACTCTTCTGGAACAATTACAATCAAGGCCTCCTCCCAGGGGCCCCCTATTCACATACAACTATTTCCAAGGTAGAGGAGAAATGGCAACAGTCTCCTGAACCACTACCGGCAAGCCGGCTGCTTGCCTGATGGTCTCCACTATGGATTAAGACACAACTACAGTGGTGCCTGGGTGGCTCAGTCGTTAAACGTCTGCCTTCAGCTCAGGTCATGATCCCAGGGTCCTGGGATTGAGCCCCACATCGGGCTCCCTGCTCCGCGGGAAGCCTGCTTCTCCCTCTCCCACTCCCCCTGCTTGTGTTCCCTCTCTCACTATCTCTCTTTGTCAGATAAATAAATAAAATCTTAAAAAAAAAAAAAAAGACACAACTACAGAGTCCAACACTGTGTTGCCAGCACTGTGCTGACTCTCTGGAGCACCGAGGAGGGTGGAGGGGTACAGGGCTCGGGGGCAAGCTGGGGAACAGAACACTGCAGCCTCTCCTCACTCCTGCTCTGGCCTCTCCTCCGATTCCGCTCTGGCCATGTTCCTCTGCTAAAATATCTCAGGGACTGTTCGGTGCAGTGAAGAAAGCGTCTGGGGCTCCCACTGCCCAAGCCCAAGCTCTGTCCTCCTCCCTGTCCCCGGGCTAGACCTGGAGCTCCGGACTTCAGGCTCCTCACAGCAGCGCTGGGAGCACCACAGGGCACTGATATGCTGGGAATATGCCAATTAGGTAGGTATCATCGACAGGTATACAATGACTCATCACTGAGGCCTCATTTAATCTAGTTAAAATAAAGGAAGATTTTGTTTAAGAACATGGGAATAGCACTCTCTACAAGGATGCTCAGTGGTCATCTCTGCCTCCTCCCCTTGCCCTTACCTCCATGCCCCCTCAGGCACTTAAGCACGCTCTGAAGCCTCCTTGTCCCCTTCTCTAGGAAGCCCTCGGGCTCTGCTCTCTATCTAAAATGCCCTTCATCCTGTCTGTGACCACCCATACATATCCCACCAGCCTGTGAAGTCCCACTACTCCAGAAGATTCCAACCTCCATTACCTGGTCCCACTATCTGACCATACATTAAGCAGCTCGATTCTCTGCTGTTCAGCACTTTGTTCTAGAACTTTCATACTTCACCTGTCACTGTTGCAAGTCTGAACATTTCATTTATATCCTCTCACCAACACTTAAACATCTTGGGGGTAGGAACCATATTATACCTGTACCACCTCCACAGAATTATGTACTTGTACTATGCTAGACTCATAATAATTACTGAAATATATTCTCCCTTTTCTACTCAGAAAAAGGGCTGACTACAGAGGGACACTGGAGAAGCTATTTAAGGCTTTTGAAGGTATGTACTATCTTCCCATCAGCGAACGGCTTCAGTACAGAAATGCCAATATGTATGTACCACTTTACACCGACTGGGATGGCTAAAATGAAAAAGGACAAGAAGGGTTGGTGAGGATGCGGAGAAATTGAAACCCTCATGTATTGTCGGTGGGACGTAATATAGTACAGCCACTCTGGAAAATAGTTTGGCAGTTCCTCCAAAGGTTAACTGTAGTTACCACATGACCCAACAATTCCACCCCTAGATGTACACACAAGAGAACTGAAAACATATACCCACTTCAGACTAGTACCCGGATGTTCATAGTAGTCTTTTCATACTATCCGAAGTAGAAACAATTCAAATGTCCATCAACTAATGACTAGATAAACAAAATGTGGTCTCTCCACACTAGGACTATCATGCCATGAAACGGAATGAGGTACTGCTACATACCGCAACACACATGAGCCCTGATACATTATTAGGTGAAAGAAGTCAGGCACAAGAGGCCACTTACGCTACGAGCCATTTACATGAAATGCACAGACCAGGCAACAGAAAGCAGACTGGCGGTTGCCTGGGGCTGGGGTGAGGTGGGAATGAAGAGTGATTGCTGATGGATACAGGGTTTCCTTTCAGGAGATAAGATGCTTTGGAATTAGACAGTGGAGATGGTTGTAAAGCCTTGTAAATTTGGTGAAAGCCACTGAATTGTATACTTTCAGAGGGTGAATTTTATGGTTATGAATTATATCTCCATTTTTTAAAAAGCTAAAACAAACAAACAAAAACCTCGACACAGAAATACTAGTAGGCTGCTACGATCCTCAAACTTTAGAATATACAAAACCCACGTGGGGTGATGATTAAGCTATGGATTCCTGGGCTTCCCTGACACCGCCACAAAAGTTACGGCTTGACAGATTCAATGTGGAATCCGGTAGCCTACATTTAATCGGCACACCAGGGGATGCGGATCCAAGTTACTAGCCTCGAAGCAGGTTTCTCAAAACACAGTTATTTAAAGAAACTGTAATTTAGAATCAGAAGAGCACATTTGGGTCCTGCTCCTTCCTGGTTATATGACCTTAGTCCAGTCATGTAACCTTTCTACTCCTGAGTTTCCCTAACTATAAATGTAAAGAAGAACATCTTCCTCCAAGAGACAGTATGTAAAGTGTCTAGTAGGATACGTGGCATATAGTTGGTGTGCCATACATGTTGGTGAATCCTAACCAGGTGCCAAGTCCATTCAACGAACATTGTCAAGTGACTATATAATAGGAAAGGCCCAGTACAAGAAGACAGTGATTAACAGAACAAATTTTTAAAATAATCACTTACAGGATTTTGCAAAATATGAAGCAGACGTTAAAAACCAAGCATCGCTGTTTGCAAACCATTTAAATTAGTGTATCATTTTCCATACCCCTGACAAAGTAAATTTGGGACTACATCAGGAAAAGCAAAAACAACACGTATTCAGGCATTTGATGATTATAACGAATTTCTAAAGGCTACTTAAGTAATAAAAGCAATACCTGTACCGTACTTTCTTTTTTTTCTTTGTGTCTTCTCTCGCCAAGCAGAATGTAAGAAATGTCAGATCACCACGCCTGTTCTCTTACATCCCCAAAGCGTCTCCCCCGTTCCCGGGGCACATAGGAAATGCTCTGTAGGAATGTACTTAATGAAACAGTGCGGACTTTACCTTCAGGTCACGGTGGATAATAGGAGTTTTGCACTGATGGAGGCGGGCAACAGCTTCGCAGGTATCACAAAATATCTGAAGCACTTCATTCTCCGTAAAACCTGTTTGCAGGCGCTGGTTCATCAGGTTGACCACCTGGCCTCCTGCAAGGGGGCACAGAACAAGCGAGAGGTTAGCAACATTCAGACTCACTACTTACCCAAGACAATGAACGGCTGTCCAGAGGAGCAACCTGGACAGGGGTCACTGGCTGAGCCACGACTGCAACCCAAGTGTCTTGATTCCCAGACCCAGATTCATCTTCTTACAATCCAGGTCCTTCTCTCATGCATCAAAACCAGTTTACTTTATGAAGTACTCCAGATGTGGGCTGCCTTTGTGACATCTTCTAGATCAGTAGAACTGACAATCTGGTCCTGCTATAGCCGCTTGGTTACACTGTCCCTGTTTGTATGAGACAAGGCCACAGGTTCAACCTGCCACATCTTTTAGTAAGAATCAGACTGCACAATAGACCCCAGGAGCAGGAAGAAGACAGCTTTATAGTCTGTACTTTAGGAATGGCTCGGTCTCTCTGGCTTCACTCACTACTTGCTGCCGAGGATGTAGAAATGCTACACCAATATTTCATCTCCAGGACCAAAAGACTGATGACCTCACTTACACAAAATTATCCAGATCCCCGGATGCTCCCACTGCCTTGTCTCGAAACATTTTACCGTGCAAAAAGGAATGGACAGGAAGAAACAAACTGTCAAGTTCAAATTTGGTAGTATCTTATAAAATCAGCTTAAGAGTTGTTACAGAATAGGCTGAAATTACTGGTTAACATCATATTTTGGGGATTAACAACATATTTAATTTATGGACAGTATCTTTAAAGGCAAGGAAAATGTCAGTGGACGTAAGGGTGATTATAAAACAGGGCACCAAACAGTGAGGCAGTGACCCAAGCTTGTAAGTGGCAGTTGCTTAGGCCAAAAAAGTCAAACCTCCAAACTGGTTGTGTGAAATGCAGTCAGCTCTGAATCAAGTCATGCTACAGTCTGTATTTCCCAAGATAAATGTTGCTTGAAACTCCAAGCTTTCAACTACTTAACTCCACTGTTCACAGCAGCATCGTTTGAATATAGCCTTACTGGAAATTACAGCTCGAAAGCAAGGAGAGGAAAGGTCATTTCCATTAGACGAAAAGGATTATTTTCCCCTATAAGGATGGAGGTGTGGGTGGAGAAGAGAACACATGAGGGAGGGAGTGAGGAGGCTGAACCGTTTCTTCGGTCCATCTGGAGTTGGGTCTTTATTATGTACCTTCATCGCTTGTTTTAAAGCATCACAAATAACACATTCATTCTCACCCTCATCCATTCTCATTCATATACAAGCACCAAACCTTCCTAAAGCTAACAAAAGGGGAGTTTTGTATTATCTACTACTTCAAATTGTTTGCCGTAGTAAGAATAACCAAGAGGTGACAGCAGGCTCTGTATCTTCCTTTGCACATCTTTAAAAATAGAACAACATACATTAGGGCACAATGCACATTAATTGAAATGAGCCCCGTGCCCTTGACAATCAAAGTGCCAGAGCAACGGGAGCTCAAGGTGTGGGTCATATACTTACCCCTGCAGAAGTCCATCAGAATGAGCACTTCCCATACATCACCACTGCTCACGTTGTTGATACTGGAGTCAATGTAACCGACAATGTTCTTGTGCCCCGACAGGTCTCTCTATAAAGAAGAGTTGAGAAATATAGTATGAGATACAGACACCAATAGAGACAGAATGAGCCCACTGGTTCCATTAGCACAGATAATTTAAATGCAGATGACCTTAACCGCAATGAGAGGTAAGACTGAGGGGGGGGGGCCAAGAGCAGGTTTCCAGTGGTCTCTGAGATTCACGGCCAGATCTTCAGTAAACGCTTCTACAATCCTACTAAACCACAGCGCTCTCCTGAACAAGATTCTGGAACCTGATGCACACAGGGTGCCTGCTTGTTCGCTCCATCAGTGCTCCATGTAAGCCAGGAGCAAAGGCGCCCATCTCCAGAAGTACTGCAGAGAGTGTGAGCCAGACAGTATGAAGTATTTAAACGTGTGAATTTTTAATTCAGAAAAATGAAACTGGTGGGGTTTTTCCCTGGTTGTAGATACACAAGTGAATTCAACATGACTTTTAAATTGTTTGTACTGTTTTTCTCCCTTTAGGAAATATGTGAAAAGAACAACTGCTTTACAAAGTTTTGAACGGACTACAGTGGCATCCAGACCTAAACATTTTGCTCATAATTAAGCCTTTCAAGCCAACCAAATGGAATATAAGACGGGTCATGTTTCCAGCTCTCTGGTTGGAACTGCATATGCTCTCTCAGGGCTGCTTATGGAATTCACTTAGTCAACAAATGTACATTGAGCACTTCCTCTGTGTCAGGACCCATTTAGGCCCTAGAAGTTGCCTCACACCTTAGTATAGTTATTTCAACATCCATAGAGACAAATCTTTGTAATGATGATGTTTAAAATCCAATGTCATCAAGAAGTAAGTTGGGGAAAGAAAAAGTGAGCAAGCTGGGTAAAAGGATTTTTGCACAAGGGGCGCCTGGGTGGCTCAGTCGTTAAGCGTCTGCCTTCGGCTCGGGTCATGATCCCAGGGTCCTGGGATCGAGCCCCACATCGGGCTCCCTGCTCAGCGGGAAGCCTGCTTCTCCCTCTCCCACTCCCCCTGCTTGTGTTCCCTCTCTCACTGTCTCTCGCTCTGTCAAATAAACAAATAAAATCTTTAAAAAAAAAAAAAAAAAAAGGATTTTTGCACAAATACAAGATTTTAAAAAAACTCGTTTTAATAAATTGTTTTACTTTTGTTTAAAAAAAGGGGAGGGGAGTGGAAACATAAGTGGTTCTGAGTCACCAGACAAACATGACAGTTCAGGCCATAAAAACAGTAACTACCTCTACACAAACTAGAGATTTGGCTGCTTAGAGTGACATATAAAGTCTCTTTTAATCTGAAATTATATACCAAAACAAGAAGAAATCTCATAGTATCAAAAGAATATACCTGAACCCTGAGCATCAAAGTTAAAATTCATTAGAACTTTCCTGTGAGGGAGGGAGTAAGAATGACTATTGCTTCAGAAAGGTAGACAAAAATAGAAATGTGACCGCTGGAGCTGACAGTGGGAAGTCAATGGAGCCCTATGCAAGAACAGTTTCAGAGAAGGGATGGGATGGGGGGGGTGGGGGGAGGGGAGAAATGGACTTGCAAAGAGTTGAGCACATAGAGCTGGCGACTACAGATGAGTCTTCTGGAACATTTTGTGCTCCAGAGAGGAACAGCATTGCCAGAAGGAATTAATTCTCAGGATGAGAGAGGCCTGAGCATGGGAGAGTGGAAGGAGCCAGGAGCAGAAACCTTCAGCATACAGTAGAGGACGAAGGTTAACTGATGGAACCTAGTCCTGCAGGAAGAGAAGGCGGGGACTGGTGTTAGAAAGAGGAGCAGGAAGGAAATGAGGATGGATATGCATATTGGTTTACAGCTGGAGAAAAGGGAACTTCAGTGAGTTCAGTTCTATTGTTCTGTTTCTGGTAGAGAGCAAGACCATGTTTGCAGTATAAGGGAATGAGAAAGAAGCTTGATGAGAGAAATAAAAGGCTTAGAGCAACTACTTTGGATAACAAACAAAGGAGATGATGAGGCAGAAAAAGCAGTCTCTCGAGTTCTGCACAACAGAACGTGATTTCAGGGTTCATGTCGCAGAGGCCCGTTCTTCCCCCTGCTTTTTACTCTCATCACCAACTCTTCAAAAACTTGATTTCATTTACACAGTCGAGGAAGGAGGAAGAACTGGAGAGGAGTTCTTGAAGCCAAAATAGAGCAGAAGATCATGTTCTCCAAATGTTCACAGGAGGAATGAAAGACTAATGTTTCCACATTAGTAATCTGTCTACATTTAACCGTTTAAAAAAGAATCAGCAATGCTACTTCTGATTTGTCTCACCCCAAGAGGAATAATAAAGAATCAGGATGGGAAAAAAAGCATTTGACAGAGCCAAGAGGAGGTCAAGAGCTATTAGAGGACCCAAACTGGATAATTAACATCTGCAGATGGCATCCTACAACAGTTGCCAAGCTGTTTGCTGATCAGTTCAAGTCCAAATTCCTGTTCATTTTGTCTTTTGCAGAGTTCCTGAGAGACGTCCAAGCAGAAAAGATCTCCTTTGGAGGGAGACCACGGCACTTACTTAACGACCTGATGATGCAGCAACATCTCAGATTTTAGAGTAACACCTCACTACTCTGCAACTGATGGAGAAGATCGATTTGAATGGCTGTGAAACGCAGAAAAGGTCAAGAGAAAAACTTACTGCAAAGTGAGACTGACTCACACTGAGGGTGCACTGCCCAGTTTGCAGCAGCAATAGGCCAGAGGAGGTCCAAGCATTCCCTGGCTTTCATTAAAAGCACAGTCCCAGGCTTGGAGAACAGAAATGGACATAGAGGTATGGGACAGAACCCACACGGTATTGGAGCTCAATTACTCAGGAAAAGGCAGGATATAAAGAGGATGCCTTGATGCCCTTGGCTACAATTACTATTTGGGGTACGCTGAGATAAAAATCTATATGATGAATATAAGCCAAAACCTGATTTTCAGGGGAGTGAGAAATGTTCAGTTAAATTATAGATCAGATCAGTTTATATTACATGATTTAAACAGCGATAAGTCTAAGGAGTGTGTATTGTCATTCTAAACTTTATTTTTATTTTATTTATTTATTTATTTATTTATTTATTTTAAGATTTTATTTATTTATTTGACAGAGAGAGACATAGCGAGAGAGGGAACACAAGCAGAGGGACTGGTAGAGGGAGAAGCAGGCTTCCCACCGAGCAGGGAGCCCGATGTGGGGCTCGATCCCAGGACCCTGGGATCATGACCTGAGCCGAAGGCAGACGCTTAACGACTGAGCCACCCAGGTGCCCCTAAACTTTATTTTTAGATTACAGTACTGACATAAACGTGCTCTTAGAAGACCTGCTTTATTAAGAAGATATTTTCAAAGATTTGTAGTTGCCTTATTAATATTAATATTAATAATATATTTAACTGTTTGTAGTGCTAAAAAACTTTCTTCATAAATAGATGCAAAAGCTGCCATTTGAAAATCATGCCTTCAAACAGATCTTACAGGTTATCACAAATCTCAAGTTTATCTGGGGTCCTAATTAATGATGCTTGTAGCACAAAACAGAATTCTATCCCTATCTTCAAAATTCCTACAGCAGGAGGATTCCTCGTTAAGAGTCTTGAGGCCTTAAGGGAGGACTTAATCCCTAAGTACATCTATAAAAACCTTTATTATATAAGTTCAGGAAAACAAAGAAGATAGCATTCTAAAGAGCATATTAATAACATGTCACTCACCTCCAAATAGTAAAAATGAGTATGGTATATAACTAATTTCCCTATATATTTGCTCAGGTCACCCTTCCTTGGAATGTCAGCATGATACCTGCCAATTTCCAGTATGGATAGCGCTTGCATTTACACAGATTAAGTTTCCAAAGAGATAATTTACCTGCTTTGACCCTCCATTCAAATATTCAATGTTTTCTGCTTTTATGACTCATCACTATTGCTGCTTATTTCTGGGATCACACCAGGGTTCCACAGACCCTTTTAAGCAAATTTCAGCTTCTTTTTAACTTAAAGGTGAAGGAATCCAGTTCTAAGGCCTGAAATTTGTTTACTTCTCCTACTGGATGCTTTGTGAAAGTCTTCTGCCTTACTTTTCTTTGCTCCTTTTCCCCTCAATTACTCTGAATTTCCTTTATAACTCTCTTCACAAGGAGTTATTCACAGGCACAGTAAAACATCAAGTCCAGTACAGCAATGAAAAGAAACACTGTGAGATCTAGGCTGGCCCTGGTGTTCTATGAGGGCCAAGGTATCTAAGCTTCTGCAACGTAAGAAGTCTCAAATACTACTCTCCTCCCCATACTCACACTGACTCTCCCTTTCCTGAGTCTTACTCATTAATTAATCCTGTACTTACTGAACAGATCTTTAAAGTCATCTAAAATCTGATTTAGAACAGTGCTGCTCAAACTTTAGTAGGCATATGAATCACCTGGGGATCCTGTTTAAAAGCAGATCTAATCCAGTAGCTCTAGCAAAGGGCCCAGGATGTTGCTCCTCAGTGGCATTTAAAGTAGCAAAGATCCAGAGCAGCGCTACTCAAAATGTGGCCCACAAATACGAGCTGGTTAGTAAACTGTTACCAGCCCAGAAGGAGATAAGAAGCTTGTTCCAGGACATAAATCAATTAACTAACTAAGCTGACTTGTTTCTTTTCCTAGTTCCTTGATTTACATTCTGGCACAACATCCTCTGAAGAGCACCCATACGTTTACAGCCAATTGATTTCTGACAAGGGTGCCAAAACAATTCAGTGAGGGAAAGATCAGTCTTTTCAAAAAATGATGCTGGGACAACTAGATTATCTTCATGCAAAAGAATAAATTTAGATCCCTACCTCATACCATACACAAAAATTAATTCAAAATGGACCAAAGATATAAAAACCCCCAAAAGAAAATATGCACACAAATCATCATGGTGTTGGATTAGGTAATAGTTCTTAGATATGACACCTGAAGCACAAGCAATCAAAGAAAAAAAAAAAAAAAACGGATAAACTGCACTTCATCAAAATTAAAAAATTTTGCGCTTCAAAGGACACTATTAAGAAAATGAAAGACAGTGCAAAGAATGGAAAAAAAAATATTTGCAAACCATACACCTGATAAGGATCCAGTATCCTGGCTATATAAAGAACCCTTAAAACTCAACAATAAAAAGACAACACGATGTAAAAATTGGCAAAGGATCTGAATGGACATTTCTCCAAAGAGCATTACAAATGGCTGATAAGCACATGAAAAGATGTTCAATGCCATTAATCACTTAGAAAATGCAAATTAAAACCACAATGAGATATCACTCCAAACCACAAGGATGGCTATAATTAAAAATATAAACAATAAAAAGTGTTGCCAAGGATGTGGAGACTGGAACCTTCATACATTGCTGGAAGAATATAAAATAGTGCAACTCCTGTGGAAAACGGTTTGGCATTTTTTCAAAAAACAGAGTTACCACTTGACCCAGCAATTTCATCCTTGTGTATATACCCAAGGGAAATGAAACATCATGTTCACACAAAAACTTGTACACAAATGTCCTAAGCAGCACTATTCATAATGCCCAAAAGTGGAAACAATCCAAATGTCCATCAGGATAAACAAAATGTGATATCTACACACGGAATATTATGCAGCCATGAAAAGGAAAAAAATACTCATACATGCTATCACATGGATAAATGAGGCACTCATCCATGCTACAGGATGGTTTAACCGTAAACATTATGTTAAGTGAAAGAAGTCATAAGAGGCCATGTATTAGATTATTCCATTTATATGAAAAGTCCCGAATATACGCCAGAAAGTGGACTAATGGTTGCCAAAGACTATGGCAAGGGGGTCATGAGGAGTGACTGCTAACAGGGACGGGTCTCCTTTGGAGATGATGAAAAAAAATGTTCTGGAGTTAGATACATGGTGATGGGTAAATAACCCTGTGAATATACTAAAAATTACTGAATTATATTTAAAAGGGTGAATTTTATCTCAATTTACAAAGAAAAGTAATATGATGAGCTAGGGAAAAAATAAACATACAAGGGGGAAAAGAAAAAGAAAACAAGGTCCTTTGAGTAGCACTGATCTAGAGCAGTCAGGCAGCTCAAATTGTAATCCCTGCTAGAGCCTTTTGACAAGTTTTCTTACAATAATGTCACTTCTTTGGACCCTCACCCAACTGCAGACAGCCTGTATGTACTGCTGATGAGTTATTCCTTACATCCAACTGGAAACTTCCACCTCTTGTTCCTAGACTGTCCTCTTCAGAGCAAAAAGAGCAAGTCTTCTTTTCCACTTTCTAAACAATTGAAATATTATTATTTAGACTCTAAATCTTTTCTTCTCTAGGTTAAATATACCTACTTTCATAGACATGTTTTTTAGTTGCATCACCACTTAAATGCTTCACTTTGTCTATATCCCTTTGACAAGAATGGCCCCAGGAAATGAATGGAATACTCCAGATATGGTCTGACTCACGCAGAGTACACCAGCATCATCACCTATTATTAATTTTATTAATGTAGCTAAAAATGGCATTTTTTTGGCAGCTGCATTACACTACACATTCGTATTGAGTTAATTGACCACTAAAATACTTAAGTCTTTTTCCATTTTACACTGCTTTAAATCTCTGCCTTCCCAGAACTATGCTTGTAAAGTTGTTAAAATAAAAATTCAAGTGTATGACCTTGCCTTGTTATTTCATCTCATTAGAATCAGTCTATTGCTCCAATTCATAAGGATCATTTTGGATCCTGATTCTATTACCCAATGTAGTGGTTATATCTTCCAACTTTATATTAGGTAGATAATTGATAAGTGTGTCTTCTCTTTAACCAGGTTATTTGCTAAATGTAAAATAACATAAAAGTAGTGGTGAGCCATACGGCTTTTTTCTTAGAAGGCATCCTCCAAATTAATATCAAACCACTGGTCAGAAACCATTATACACAGTAGTTATTACTACTGGAATCCAGCCTAGACTCTCCAACTTGCTCACAGATCTCTGGTGAGTGTCCTTACCCAAATGACACAATCCATAGACACTGGACCTAGGGCACTCTCCTGAGCTTCCTATCCAGAAACCTTCCCAAAGAGGCCATGATGTTGGTATGACATGGCCTGCTATTACCCAACCTTAAAGTTCTTTGGATCTCTGCTTACTTATCGAACAGACTACAAAACAGCTTAAAATTTTATTTTATTTTTAAAATAAGTAATATACTAACATTCAAAAAGAAAAAAAAAAAGGAAATTATTTTCTACTCCAGTACTCATCACCTATAGGAAACACTCCCTGTTTCTTTCCCTTTCTCCCATTCACCCTCCCTACCTCTCTCCTCTCTCATCCTTTCAGTGTTTTGTTCAGGCAAATCCAAACGGTATGTATTATGTATGTGTACACACACACACACACAACACACCTTTTCTTACACAAAAAATAGCATCAAAGCATCTTTTTAAATAATCTGTTCCAGATTCTTGTCCCCCATCAATCCTGATGTCCTTACTGTGCACAATCTACCTTCCTCTCTTTTAGGAATACGGAAACATTTTCCTGCCTCAAATCTTCTGATATCTCTTCTGTTGAAAGCAAGTCTTCAAACGTCACTGGTGGCAGCTCAGTGTCCTCACTATCAAGCTCACTGCAGATGTAATCCATCTGGGCCAAGAAATGTGAACACAGAACAGCACTTGGCACATCTTGAGCTTGAGTTCTTATCCCTTTAAGTCTGAAGAAAATTCATCTTTTCCTGCCTGTAGGTAAAGAAATCTGAAGTCCAAAACCCAACTTCCCATTGTCCATCAGAAACCAAAATCCCTTTGGTTCCATCAGGGCCCACATCCCAGATGTTATCAAAGGACTCCTACCATACTCTGGTAAATGGTACACAACATATGTCAAAATCAAATGTCTCTAGTGAAACCAGTAACCATTCTTGAGTTTGGGTGGGTGCAACACGCAGATCCTTACTCTGCTGTAAGTGCAGAGAGGACTCTGCTGCTTTGATCACTAACACACAAGCCCTAGCATGTTATAAAACATGTTACCTCCTCTAATTCCTTTCACAATTCTGACACTGTGTGAGAGAGGCAGGGTTGGGGTATGCCCTCTATCTGACAGAAGTCTGAGCCTAGGAGGGTAAAACATCACATAGAGCTTTTGATTAAAATGGTAGGAAAAAATTTTTTAAGTAAGTTGAATACTTGCTTTTATCTCTGCCTCCTTCTAAAGCCTTACTAAATGATGTAAAGAGTTTGTTTTTTAAAAATCACAAACTGAAGACTTCCATTTCCAGGAAAATGGAGTAGATGTGCTTTTGCCTATTCTTCCTTCTAAGAACAACTAAATACTTTGGACACTAGTATAGATTTTAAAAAGCATAATAAGAAGGGTCTGAAATGTGGACAGAAAGCAGCCTGACTAGAAACTTTGGAACCCAATGAATGAAACGGTGGTGAGCTGCCTGAGTTTTCTTTTTGTCCCATATATCCCAGACTAGAAACTGAAGCAACTGGTGAGTTAAAAACACCAATGGGTGTAGACAAAAAAAGCCCCAATAAAAGCCTGCTCTCTCAGGGTGCCTGGGTGGCTCAGTCATTAAGGGTCTGCCTTCGGCTCAGGTCATGGTTCCAGGGTCCTGGGATCGAGCCCCGCATCGGGCTCCCTGCTCGGCGGGAAGCCTGCTTCTCCCTCTCCCACTCCCCCTGCTTGTGTTCCCTCTCTCGCTGTGTCTCTCTCTGTAAATAAATAAATAAAATCTCAAAAAAAAAAAAAAAAAAAAAGCTTGCTCTCTCTAGCCAAACCCAAGAAAAGGGCAGCCTAGCAAGACAGAAATTCATAGACACTAACTACTCTATTCCAGCCAAAAATCACAGAAAAAACTGCAGCCTCTCCCTGCAGACATGCCAGCAAAAGCCAAGTGGGGAGCCCAGACTTCCATCTTCACACACACACTGTATCTATGTATATAACGCATTAATATGTAAAAAAATATATATAACATGAACATATAATACATAACAAATACATATGTAATATACACAGATATAATGTATAACTAATATATATATAACATTAATTAGAATATTTAAAAGTTATACAAAGAAATGGCCAACAAATATAGGAAATGATGCTCAACATCACTAAGCATCAGGAAAATGCAAATCAAAATCACAAGGAGATAACACTTCATGCCTGTTGGGATGCCATTATTCAACACACACACACACACACACACAGAGAGACAATAACAAGTGCTGGCAAGGGTGTGGAGATATTAGAACCCTTGTGCATTGTTGGTAGAAATGTAAATTGGTACAGCCACTGTGAAAAACAGAAAATTAAACACAGAATTACCATATTACCCAGCAATCCCACTTCTTCGTGTATATCCCAAAGAATTAAAAGCAGGATCTTGACGAGATATTTGCATATCCATGTTCACTGCAACATTATTCACAATAACCAAGGGGAAGAAGCAACCTAAACGTCCACTGATGGATAAATGGCTAAAGAAAATGGGGCATATATTTATAATGGAATATGACTCGACCTTAAAAAAGAAAGAAATCTGGTGCACCTGGGTGGCTCAGATGGTTGAGCGTCTGCCTTCAGCTCAGGTCATGATCCCAGGGTCCTGGGATCGAGCCCCACATCGGGCTCCCTGCTTGGCGGGAAGCCTGCTTCTCCCTCTCCCACTCCCCCTGCTTGTGTTCCCTCTCTCACTGTCTCTCTCTCTGTCAAATAAATAAATAAAATCTTTAAAAAAAAGAAAGAAAGAAATCTTGTCATTTCTACAATATGGATGAACCATGAGAATATTATAGTAAGTGAAATAAGCCAGTCATAGAAGGGCAAATATTGTATGATTCCACTTACATGAGGTACATAAAACAGCTACATAAGTTCTGGAGATCTGCTGTATAACACGGTGCCAACAGTTAATAACACTGCACACTTAGAAATGGTTAAGATGGTAAATTTTAAGTTACGTGGTTTTGACCACAATAAAAAAAATATTTTTAAATGTTAGAGTAAAATTAAAATAAAAATTTAAATACTAGCTTAAAAACAAAAAGAAATCTTCAAAATCTGAAATAATAATTGCTTAGTTGATAATCTATGCAATATATTTGAATGAGTTGAAAATTTATACCCACACAAAACCTGCACACAGATGTTTATAGCAGCTTTTATTCATAGTTGCTAAAACTTGGAAGCAACCAAGATGTTCTTCAATAGATGAATGGATAAACTGTGAAACATCCATACAATGGAGTATTATTCTGCTCTACAAAGAAATGAGCCATCAAGCCATGAAAAGACATGGAAGAAACTTAAATGCATTTTAAGTGAAAGAAGCCAATCTGAAAAGGTTACACACTGAATGACTGCAACTACATGATATTCTAAAAAGGGCAAAACTATGGAGACAGCAAAATAAAAATCAGTGGTTATCAGGGGTTGGGATATTTGGTGGGATCACCAGGCAGAGCACAGGCAATGTCTGGGGCAGTGAAACTATTCCATATGATACTATAATGGTAGATACATGTTATACATTTGTCAAAACCCGCAATACAATATCAAACTCAATGTACAATACCAAGAGTAAACCTTAAAATATTTTAACTATGAACTCTAGGGGATAATGATATGTCAATGTGTCAACTCCCACCTCAAGTACCTAGGAAAAGAAGAACAAAATAAACCCCAAGCAAGCAGAAAGAAAGAAATAATAAATAGAAAAACAAAAATCAATGAAATAAAAAATGGAAAAATAGAGAAAATCAATTAAACAAAGCGATCGTTCTTTGAAAACATCAAGTGGCAAACCTCTAGCAATATCAACAAAGAAAAAAAGAAGATACAAATTACCAATATCAGGAATGAATCAGGGGATTTTACCACAGACCTGGCATAAATGAAAGGATAATACAAGAATAACACTAACAACTAACTCTACCTGCATAAATTTGACTTAAATGAAATGGACCAATTCCTCAAAAATACAAACTATTATAACTCACCTAATATAAAGGATAATTTTAATAGCCCTGTAAGTATTAATGAAACTGATTTTGTAAATTAATAACTGCCAAAAAAGAACTCCCCAGGCCCAGATGGTTTCATGGAGAATTCCAACAAATGCTTACTTAAAGAAGAACAAACACCAATTCTACAAAATCTTTTCCAGAAAACAGAAGAGGAGGGAACACTTCCCATCTCCCAACTCATGTTATAAAGCCAGAATTACCCTAATACCAAAACCAGAAAAAGCTTAATAATTAACTCCCAAAACTACAGACCATTAACCCTCACTATAGATGTAAAAATCCAAAATGTTAACAAACAGAATTCAAAAATATGTAAAAATAATTACAGACCATGACCAACTAGGGATTATTGCAGGGATGCAAGTTTGGTTCAATATTTGAAAATCAGTCAATATAACCGACCATATTAAAGCTAAAGAAGAAAAATCACATGAGCATATTAATCAACGCAGAGAAAAAATACCTGACAAACTTCAACACCCATTCATGATAAAAACTCTTAGAAAAATAGGAATAGAGGGAAATTTCATCAAATTTATTTTTTAAATCTATTTTTAAAAACTACAGTTAACCTCATCCTTAATAGGGAAAGTATTCTTTCCTCCTAAGATTGGAAAGAAGGCAAGGATGTCCACTCACCATTCTAACTCAACATAGTATTGCAAATTTTAGCCGATGCAAGAAGGCTAGAAAAGGAAATTATAGGATACAGATCAGAAAGGAAGAAATAAAACTGCCTCTCGTTGCAGGTAACACAATGGTCTATATAGAAAATCCTAAGGAATCTAGAAAAAAATTCCAGAACCAGGGGTGCCTGGGTGGCTCAGTTGGTTGAGCGGCTGCGTTCAGCTTGGGTCATGATCCTGGAGTCCCAGGATCTAGTCCTGCATTGGGATCCCTGCTCAGCAGGGAGCCTGCTTCTCCCTCTGACCCTCCCCCCCTCATGCTCTCTCTCACTCTCATTCTTTCTCTCCCAAAGAAATAAATAAAATCTTCAAAAAAAAATTCCAGAACTAGTAAACAAATTTAGCAAGGCTATAGGATAAAAGATAAACATAGAAAAATCAGTTGGTTGGGGCACCTAGGTGACTCAGTCATTTAAGCGTCCAACTCTTGATTTCAGCTCAGGTCATGAATTCAGGATCGTGGGACTGAGCCCCATGTTGGGCTCTGCGCTCAGCTGAGAGTCTGCTTGAGATTCTCTCTCCCTCTCCCTCTGCCCCACCCCGCACTCCCACTGGCGCTCTCTAAAATAAATGAATGGGGCGCCTGGGTGGCTCAGATGGTTAAGCGTCTGCCTTCGGCTCAGGTCATGATCCCAGGGTCCTGGGATCGAGTCCCGCATCGGGCTCCCTGCTAGGCGGGGAGCCTGCTTCTCCCTCTGCCTCTGCCTCTCTCTCTCTCTCTCTCTCTCTCTCTGACTCTCATGAATAAATAAATAAAAACATTTAAAAAAAAATAAAATAAATGAATGAACGAATGAATGACTGAATAAAAATGAATTGGTTTTTTACATACTAGCAATAAACACATGGACACCAAAATTAAAAATCCAGTACCATTTATAACCATTCAAAACAAAACCAAAAACCTATGTCTAAATCTAAGAACATGTACAAAGTCAACCTAATGTCAATGAAAAACGTCAAAGATACAAATAAATGGAGAGATGCACCATGTTCATTTATTGGAAAACTAAACAGAAAAGATGTCAATTCTCCCCAAATAAATATACAAGTTTAATGGAACTCCTATCAAGATACTTGCAAAACATTCTGTAGATAAAAATTATTCTAAAATTTATGTGAAAAGACAAAAAAAAATGGGAATAAGTAAAACAATTTTAGGGAAAAAAAGTAGGAGGAATCAGTCTGATTTCCAGACTTATTATAAAGCTACAGTAATCAAGGTTGTATGGTATTTGGTAGAGGGAAAGTCATATAGATTAATGGGAACAGAACAGAGGAGGGTCTGGCGATGGACCCTCACAAATATGCCCGACTGATTTCTGACAAACATATTCAACAGAGGAAAGATAGCCTTTTCAACAAAGGGTGCTGGAGCAAATGGATACCCATAGGCAAAAAATGAACCTCAATATAAGTTTCACACCTTACATAAAAATTAACTCAAAATGGATCACAGACTTAAATTTAAAACGTAAAACTATAAAACTTTTAGGAAAAAAAGAAGACAAAATCTTCAGAATCAAGGGGTAGGCAGAGTTCTTAGAAATGACACCAAAAACATGTTCCACAAAAAACACAAAACAAAACCAAACCAAAAAAACCAGATAAACTGGACTTCATCAAAGTTAAAAACAAAACGAAACAAAAACAAACAGAAAGGTCTTAGAAATTAAAAAGCTTGACAAATAAAAAATTCAACAGGGTGGTTGGAATGTAAAGCTGAGGAAATCTGCTGGAATGTAGAGGGGAAAAACACCCAAAGATATGAAAAATCAAGGGGAGAAAACACAAAAAATTAGAAAATCAATTCAGGAGGACCAACATCCAAAATAACAGCAATTTCACACAAAAGGAAGACAGAAAAGGAAATCACCAAATGAGACAAGCTAAAATTCCTCATAATGCAAGGATAGGAGTCTCTAGATTACATGGGAACACCATTTATTAATAAATAATAAATGCACAAAGCAAGGTGTATCATCAAGATATTTCAGAACACTGTAAACAAAGGGGAAACTGATAAATTTCTAGGGAGAAAATAATGGGTCACACCCAAAGGGCTGATATTAGAATGACTTCTGACTTCCTATCTACAACAATGAAAGCTAAAATACGGTATAGCAATGCTTTCAAATATCTGAATGAAATTATTTCTGAGCCAGAATTTTATACACAAGGTTTCACATGTGTGAACATAAAATAAAGACACTTCCAGCCCTGCAAGGTCTCAAAAATTTACCTACCATGCATAAGGAAGCTACCACAGGATAAGCTCCACCAAAATGAGGAAGTAAAACAAAAAACGAGTCAGGAAATCTAACAAAAAAGAGAGGCAAAGGGAATGACTAAGAAATTCCAAGATAAGGCTGTAAATTAGACCTAGAGAGCAGCCAAACCAGATTTCACTGAGTTAGGAGATTGAGATCTCTTCAAGATAAAATGAACAGAACATATAAACACATTTAAAAGTATTTTGAAAGAATGATTTCTACAGCCTAGGGAGAGTTTGGGGTTAAACTGCTGAAAAGTACACAGAAAAGACAGACCAAAAAATGGAAAAAGATTATTAATTCCAGTGAAAACAGAGTTATACAGAAAAGGAATAGTAATCCTAGTCCACCAGAAGATTCTGCAAGAACAGTGTTTTCATACATGTAAAAACTAATACTACTGTAACTAACATACTGCCAGAAACTTCTGCTGTTGCAGCAGAACGGGAAATGAGCATGATTGCAGGTATTTGGGGAGAAGGGCGTGCAGGGGATGAAAGAGAGCTAAGTTTTTACTTTCCATACTATATAATGCCTAAAATGGAGAAAAAAATCAAGAACTAGCAATATCAGCATGATATTTTGAAACACAGCAAATGAATCAACAAAAAGTGGTTGTCTCTGGGACCTTGCAGTGACAGAGGAGGGCCCCTCAGGGACTTGCTTGAAGTTTTTGGGAACAAGCTTCGTTCGCTTATGAGAGTATTTAAGTTCTGAAAAAATATAAACTCAAAACAGAACACAATCTTTCACAGCTAATACATAGCTGGGCCAGAACTTGAACTCATGTAACTGAGTTCCCAATCAGGTGTGTTAATTTGTGAGCTCGTAAGGGGCCTGTGTCTTCCTAGTTCCACACCCGCCTAGCACAGAGCCAGCCCTCAAACAATGTTTCTGAATGAGTGGGAGAAAGTTAAAGAATGGGATTACTTTCATAACGCCAGAAAATGAATGCGAAGGGCATTCCAGGCAGAGGAAACAGCAGAAGCAAAGACAGGAAACGGAGTGTGAGAGCTCGGCAAGGCAGGGACAAGGGGAGGAGGGGGCAAAGAGAAGCGGCCAGAAAATCCAGTGGCTGCTGGTGGGAGATGCAGTGAGGCTGGTTGTCCGGAGCCCTGTGGCGGGGGAGTGGACACACACTGGTGCCTTGTGGACAGATCCAGGTGGCCCTGGGTATTTGAGCCTTGGGGTTTTTTGTCTGTTTTGCAATGATGACAGCAACACTTATTTCTCCCAGCAAATGGTTCCTTCTCAAATGGTTTCTCAGCTTTTTGAAATCTATAGTACCAGGCTCTCTAAAATCCTGAGGTCTTTTTCAGTTAACCCAACTACAGAACAGCTAGTTACTCTAAGTAGCCCCTGCAAGGGCAACTTAGGGGTGGACAGGGCAAGCAAAGCCTCGTGGAATCCCTACAATGCCACCTTCACCCATTTTGGGGGCCTCTTTTTGTTCTTTACAAAAGCATGAAAATCCAGGGCATAAAGGAATCATTACCGCTAGGTGAATATTTGCATCAGATATTACCATTATTCATACATTCACTTCATCCTAAGTCTATAAAGTATAGTTGACACTTGAACAACATGAGTTTGAACTGCATGAATCCAGAGCATACTTTTTTCCTTAAATACAGTACAGTACTGTAAATGTTTTTTCCTTATGGTTTTTTTTTTCTTTTTTTTTTTTTTTTAAGTAGGCTCCACACAGGCCTTGAACTCACAGTCCTGAGATCAAGACCTGAGCTGAGATTAAGAGTTAGACGCTTAACCCACTAAGCCACCCAGGCACCCCTCCTCATGATTTTCTTAATATTTTCTATCCTCTAGCTTCCTTTATTTCAAGAATATGGTATATAATGCATATAACATACAAAATATGCGTTGACTGTTTATGTTATCAGTAAGACTTGCAGTCAATAGCAGGCTACTAGTAGTTAAGTTTTGGGGGCATTGAAAGTAATATGAGAATTTTCAACTGTTCAGAGGTTAACACCCCAACCTCTGTGTTGTTCAAGGATCAACTGTATTTACTTCATGTTAAGCAGTCTGCTGGAATATAAAGTTCCCGATTTCAAAAAATTTACCTTCTGATGGCAAAATTACTTATAAGATAACAAGATAAGCAATATAATTGGCGTAAACAAAAGTATTGTAGAAACACAAAGGAATAAGACTATTTAAGGGGGTGCCTGGGTGGCTCAGTCCGTTAAGCCTCTGACTCTTGATTTCGGCTCAAATCATGATCTCAGGGTCATGACATCGAGCCCTGCACTGGGCTCCACACTGGGTGTGGAGCCTGTTTAAGATTTTCTCTCTCTCCCTCTTCCTCTCTCCCTACCCCCCACTCACACTTGATTGCTCTCTCTCTTAAAAAAAAAAAAAAAAGACTAAGTTTTTTAATGTATAATATCAAACAGAAGTGAAAGTAAGAGACTAACAAACTCCCATATACCCACCACTCTGCTTTGATCGTAACCCTTTGCCAATTTTGTTTCTCTTATAAATCCACTCATTAACTTTAAGACATCATGTTATTTCACCCATAAATATTTCAGCACATATTTCTAACAGATAGGGACTCTTTCTTTAAACACAGTATGAATCTGAATTGTGAAAACAAAGTTTTTAAGATGTGAGGTATAATTAACATATAATAAAATGCACAGATCCTAAGGTGTTCAGTTGAGTTCTAACACTTGTATAGTCCTGTATAAGCACTACCCAAAACAAGATATAGAACGTTTCTATGGCCCAGAAAGTTCCCACATGCCTCCTTCTAGTCAATTTCCCACACTCAGATGACCACTTTCTGATCTGTTACCATAGATCACTTTTGCCTGTTCTTGGACTTTTATAAGTGGAATCATAGCGTATGTATGAGTAAGAGGTTTCTAATCCAAAAAAAAAAGGGGGGGGGGAACCATTTCTGGAGGAAAGAACTACATGTATAACATATAAAGGTGTATTCACAGAATGCTGAGAAGCTCAAGAGGGATGAAAACCAGGATTGGTAGTAGACAAGGCTAGAAGAGGAGGCTCATTGGAGAGCCAGGGTTTCTGAATTAAACTCCATAGTTAGTTCTGCGAATGAAGTTATGAAATAAACTTTTCCCAATGCACAAACATTTCTCTGACCTTAAAAGCTGGTCAGTTCTGTCAATATGCCTCTTCCTCCTCAACCCTCCAGCTAAGGGTGACCAAGACAGGAGAAGCATGCTCTACCCCATCCCTCTTCATTCTCTTCTTGTGTTGAGGCTCCTTTGCCATATCAGGGAAGGAACAAGCCTCCCCAAACCCCCCAAAACCTTTCTTATGAGAGGGAACATTTTAAACAAGCAATCCCAAGTCTGAGGGGCAGCCTTACCATTATCTGGATTTCTCTCTTGCACACCTGGAGATCATGCTCATTGTTGACAAACATGCGTTTCAAGGCACATTTCATTCCATTGCTTGTCCTCACCAGAAACACGATAGCAAATCCACCTGTGAGGGAAACACACATACAAGCTCTTTTGAGTCGTGTTCAAAAAGTTAGTCGGATAACCACGGTGGCTGCAGCTTTGTGCTGTCACTGTTAATGGTACTGATGCCATCATCAGCTAGACCTAAGGGCTGGCCTGGCCTAGAAGGCACTCTTGGATTCAAGGGACTCAGACATTACTATGGGATTGGGTGGCAAGTGTCAGAAAAATTGTTCCTGAACACCTATGTCAGGAAGAAAGAAGAATAGTAACTATCTTGTAAAGAACCTACAAATAAACAGATGAACAAACAGATGAAGAAAAAAGAACTACATTCCAACCACTGTCCTCGGCACTTTGAGCTCTTATTTAATTCTTACTATAATCCTGTGAGGCTGGGTATTATTTTTCCCTTAAAGACGATTACTAGCTAAAGAAAACAGAGGCTCCAAGAGATTAGATTCAACCAAGAACTTTAAAAAAAAATTAAATCCAGCACTTAACCAGAGAGGCTTGGAAATTATTTTAATAATTGTTATAATAATAGTTGTCAAATTCCAGAAGCTTTCTCTTCCTTCTCAACCCTCCTCATGCCCTCCCCCCCAACTAGGATCTAACAATTGACCTTGAGGGGGTACCTGGGTAGCTCAGTCGATAACCATCTGCTCAGGTCATGATCCCAAAGTTCTGGGATCGAGCCCCGCATCGGGTTCCCTGCTCAGCGGGGAGCCTGTTTCTCCCTCTCCCGCTCCCCCTGCTTGTGTTTCCTCTCCCGCTGTGTCTCTCTCTCTGTCAAATAAATGAATGAAATTTAAAAAAAAATTGACCTTGAGGATTCCTCCTGCCATTCCTACCTCATGGGCTACTGAGAAGACACAAAATACAGGTATGGAAGTGCTCCCTCGACGTAGCAGACACCAACAAAGTATAACTCAATTACTGCGCAGATGTTTTAATGTCCACATCAACCTTTCCCCTAAAGACCAAAATTCATTAAAAAGAATTTTATATAACTCTAACAGAAATTCATAAATGCTCTGGATTGGTTACACCTTAGCATTCCACAGATTCTTATAACTCCTTCCTTCCATCTCATTCCCCAAATATTGCAGGAGGTGTTCAGTGCCATCGTTAACAGGGGTTATAGATAAATAAGGTGCAGCAAAGCTGTCAAAGCTGAAGGCTTTGGGATAAGCAGCAGTTAGACTGGGCACTTAGTCCATCTGCCTGCTTGTACACCATCATAATTTAGCTTGAACTATCCTGCGCACTGACCCTGGGTAGCAAAAAAAAAAAAAACAGTTGCGAGGCTATTCTCTGCACACAGGTAATCACTAATTGGATGGAGAGGAACACAGAGGGAAGTAACCAGTATGGGAAGTTGAGCGGAGGTCCTGGTACAGTGCTGGGGCTAGCTGCCACATGCAAAACTGATAGAGGGCAAAAGCAGTGACTCTCTAGATCTTGAGGCAGAAGCCTTGAGTCCTGTTGAATCTCTCTACATCCTCTGAGGCCCAGTGGCACTTGAGCACCTGTCTGTTGATGTCCGTGGCCATTTCCTGGTGTATCCTCACAATGTGTATTCTTTTTCAAGTCTGCTTGTATAGGTTTCTGCAGCTTGTAACCAAAGACAGCTTCAATCATAAAGCACTCTTGCATGTTTTGATACAACACACACATAATTCTGTGTTTACAAAAATGTTAACGGGCTCAAATGTTCCAAGTGTGCATTTTGATAATGTTTACCAGAGACGGCATGTTTGTAGATTTCCTATCACAATGTCCTTCTTCAGGAGTCAGATGAGCACTAAGATTTGCCATAAAGTCTTTAATTTCCACGGTCATCTTGAATCTTTGTATCTCAGTAACATTTTCTATTTTCTTGTAATACTTTACAGTCCACTTACACTGCTCAATTATCAATTTTAATTCTAGAAATTTACCTTAAAAATTTGTTTAGGGGCGCCTGGATGCCTCAGTCATTAAGCGTCTGCCTTCGGCTCAGGTCATGATCCCAGGGTCCTGGGATCGAGTCCCACATCGGGCTCCCTGCTCTGCGGGAAGCCTGCTTCTCCCTCTCCCACTCCCCCTGCTTGTGTTCCTGATCTCGCTATGTGTCTCTCTGTCAAAAAAATAAATAAAATCTTTAAAAAAAAAAAATTTGTTTAAAACCCTACCATGTATTGACAAGTAGAGGTGTTATCACACACACACACAATCTCAATTTTAAGATGCATATTTTTTACATTTGAATTTTTAGGATATCAGAATTTTTCTTATAATAAATATGTACATTGAATGCAGAAGTATTTAATCTTCTTTTCCCCAAAAAGCTATTAAATTCATGATGTGTCTTGTTTTCAATCAGAATGAGAAATGCTAATATAAATTATAAAATAATTATTTTGTAACAGTCCAAGTGAGTATTCATTTTATAGGTATTCACATTTTTTAAAAAGATTTTATTTATTTATTTATTTGAGATAGACAGAGAAAGAGAGCACAAGCAGGGCAGAGGGAGAGGGAGAAGCAGGTTCCCCGCCAAGCAGGGAGCTCGATGCGGGGCTCGATCCCAGGACCCTGAGATCATGACCTGAGCCGAAGGCAGACCTTAACCAACTGAGCCACCCAGGTGCCCCAGGTATTTGAATTTTTTATTTTATTTTATTTTATTTATTTATTTATTTATTTTTAAAGATTTTTATTTGAGAGAGAACACAAGCAGGGGAAGCAGCAGGCAGAGGGAGAGGGAGAAGCAGGCTCCCCACTGAGCAGGGAGCCTGATGCGGGGCTCGATCCCAGCACCCCGGGATCATGACCCAAGCCGAAGGCAGCTGCGTAACTGACTGAGCCACCCAGGCACTCCTGAATTTTTTTTTTTTTTTTAAATCACAGAACTACAGACTTTGTATCAGCAGTGCTCCTGAGAAGCATTAAAGGAGGCGGCTTAGGAATCCCACAGCTAATTATGTAGCACCTGTCACTCTGCTGACTGTCCAAACGATGTTCTTTCCACTTTACCCATCTTAGAGAAAGCCTGCGTAACAGCCCCTTTAGATACTAAGGAGACATCCGACAGTGCTGTAGAGCACGAGCCGGGAAGGGCCACTTCTACAGTTCTGTGATGCATGGAACCACTGAAGGACAGGGCAGTCCTTGCAGAAGCAGGCTGACGATGCAGCAATCTGAGAGAACTGCCACCAGATGGGAGCAGTGTAGTCTTTCTGGCCAGTGTAGCCTTTCTGGCCAGTGTAGCAAGATGACCTTTCCAGCCGAAACTGAAGAAATGTGGCAGGTGCCTACGTCACGATCCAGGCAAGCACAAAGGGTTGAGAAGAGCCAGCCAAGATTCTCAAAGCCTGTGACTATCACAGATCTAAAGGTAAAGCAGCGAACCTGTATGCCTACCACAGAGGGAACCACATGATTTAGCTTCTATGCCCACAAAAGGGCTTCTGTGCAGGTGAGAAGCATGTGAAGTCAGAGTTCCTTGATCATGAGATCAAATTCAAAGGCTGCTAGGATGTGTCAGTTTAAAGATGTTGGCCACTATCAATGTGCAGTTGGCCGACTAGAGATGTAAGTTAGTCGGTTAGGAAGAAGAGGGGAGACAGCACCACTCGAGGTACTGCTCTAGCACAGGCCCGGGGCCACCGTACAGATCAGGGTACGAAGATTCTCGGCCACAGCTAAACAGAGCTCAGGCTGTTACACAAGAAGGCAACTGTAAGACTGTCAGAAGAGATGCTTATTTCAGATTAAGGTGCATCCCAAGACCTTGATTAAATGGAAAAACCTAAAGCTGAGCGGGGACAGTTTGGACAGAGGTAAGAAAAGCTAACATGCAGCACAGCCCATGCCAGTCTGCCCACTGGAATCTGTGCCAGTCCCTCGGCCTACTTGCATTCTTTTTTGAAACGCTAAGATATTCCCTATGATTTCACTGGAATCCATTTTGGGGGGAAATTCATGAATTTATTGAATCACAAAGGGAAAAAGGATTCATTCCATGATGTGAGGTGAGCAAATGAAATAGCCGTGGTAATTTTGACACAGACACATTTTAGACCCTTAAATATGTTGGAATATTCTTTTATTTCCACAAAGAAACATGCTTTCTCCCACTTTCCCTAAAATATATAGCACTTTTTAAAAAAAATTTTTTAAAGATTTTATTTATTTGAGAAGCAGACAAGTGAGAAGCAGAGAGAGAGAGAAGCTGAGAGAGAGAGAAAGAGAGAGCGCACATACCTGAGCAGGGGGAGGGAGAAGCAGACTCCCCACTGAGCACGGAGCCCGACGCAAGGCTCCATCCCAGGACCCTGGGATCACGACCTGAGCTGAAGGCAGACACTTAACCGACTGAGCCACCCAGGCGTCCCAAATATATAGCATTCTTGGGTATATCTCTCCCTTTTTTTTTTATTTTGGCTTTTTAAAAAATTTTTTTAAAAATTCAATTTAACATATACTATATTATTAGTTTCAGGTAGAATTTAATGATTCATCACTTACATATAATAGCCAGTACTCATCACAAGTGCCCTCCTTAATGCCCATCACCCACTTACCCCATCCCCCACCCACCTCCCCTCCAGCAATCCTCCATTTGTTCCCTATAGTTAAGAGTTTCTTATGGTTTGCCTCCCTGTTTTCATCTTATTTTATTTTTCCTTCCCTTCCCCTATGTTCATCTGTTTCTTAAATTCCACACATGAGTAAAATCATATGGTATTTGTCTTTTTCTGACCGACTTCTTTCGCTTAGCATAATACCCTCTAGTTCCATCCACATCATTGCAAATGGCAAGATTTCATTCTTTTTGATGCCTGAGTAATAGTCCAGTGTGTGTGTGTGTGTGTGTGTGTGTGTGTGTGTGTGTGTACACCACCTCTTTTTTATCCATTCATCTGCTGATGGACCTTTGGGCTCTTTCCATAGTTTGGTTATTGTGGACATTGCTGCTATAAACATTAGAGTGCATGTTCTCCTTCAAAACACTATGTTTGTATCCTTTGGATAAATACCTAGTAATGTAACTGCTGGGTCATAGGGTAGCTCCCCCTAATTTTTAAAGATGTGGATGGGTACTTATCACTCACTATGAGATTAGAGATTTTTGTCTCTTTGGTTCCCCTCTGTATCCTCATGCCCTAGAATAGTGCCTAACATACATCAGGCACTCCAAAATTAATTAACTTTCCTCTTATCATCACTACAGAGAATAGAAAAGGCTACAGAAAGTGGGGAGGGGGGAGACCATGGGAAACTAAAGCAATGGCTTCACGTAAAGGAACAGCCACTACACAACTCCTGGTAATCAGTGCCACAAGAATATGGACCCAGATCTGCTAGTTCCTAAAGATAAGCTGGAAACCCAAAACTGTATGTGAAATATCCAGATGTAAACACTGGCAACAATCACATTTTAAATTAACGCTGGACAGGCTGACACTACAAAGCTAAAGGAAACGCATCTGAAAGACTGAGTCTCTGAGCCTACGGTTTCCTCCATCTGATCTAGTCTAACCCCTCATCTTACTGATGGCCAGGGGAGGAAGTCCCACAGCCAGTGGTACACAAAGTGAAAATATATATATAGGCTCCTACACTGGTTATCACAGTTCTTGCCTCCCTTCCCTAAAGAGGAATTTATGGAATTTGCCCCTACCCAGCATTTGTATTTGACTTTATACTTTTTCAAATGCATTTCAAAATCAATTATTTCATTTATATTTTCACAATAACTGAATGAGGTAGATGAACTACCCACTGTCCTCATTTTGATAGGAAAGAAACAGAGAGAGATTAAGCTCCTGTTACAAAAATACACAAAGCTAGTTAGTGGTAGAGAGCAGACTAGATCACTCATCTTTTTAAATGTTTTAAGCCAACTTTATATACAATACAATGCACCCTTTTAAGTGTAGAGTTTGATGAGTTTTCATACCCTTTACTCTCTTTCAGCCATCACCTCCATCAGTCCATCACTGTGAACAGTGCCGTGTGCCTCTTCGTAGGCAACCGCCCCTTCCCATACTATCTTCTGTAACTTCTGATCTGCATTCAGTCCTGTGGATTAGTTTTGCTTGCTCCAGAATAAATGGAATCATACAGTATGTACTATTATGTCTGGGTTCTTCTGTATAATATTTCTGAGATTCATTCTCATTGTTACATGTATCCGTAATTTGGGGTTTTTTTAAACTGCAGATTAATATTGCATGATATAGATATTCTCCACAATTAGCCTATCCATTCACCTGTTAAAGAACATTTGCATTGTTTCTACTTTGGGCTGTTATAAATAAAATGTTCATATAGAAGTCCATTTTTTGTAGACATAAGTATTTATTCTCTTGGGTAAATAACTAGGAATGGAATTGCTGGGACATATGGTAAGTGTATATTCAGCTTTATAAGAAACTACTAAGTACTTCTCCACAATAGTTGTACTATTTTGTACTCCCAACAGCCACACATGAGGATTCTGGTTGTTCTACACCCTCATCAACACTTGGTATTGTTAATCTTTTTCTTTTAGCCATTCTAGTGAGTGTATAGCGATATTTCATTATGATTTTAATTTACATTTCCCTATAGATCCTTCAGCATTTAAACTCCTAGGATTAGCTGCTCTCCAGCACCTTTCTGACGAAAGGCTTTAATAAGCATAGGATCACAGAGTCACGGATGAGTTACTGAGGTCATGTGGACTTCTACCTCTCAAGCAAAGAGGACAGAAGTGCCGAGTTCTCTTCTGTGAGAAGCAGACAAGTGATAATTTATATACAGAGGGAGAATTATATAATCTCTAAAAATTTTCAACTCTGACACCAATAAGCGATCCTGGCCCTCAATATCATTTTCATGGCTGAAGCTTTTTAAGCAAAACCTCCTCAGGAGCCTCATCATGATACTCAACATCAGCAAGGGGGCTTCTGAAAAACTAAATGTAGTACCTCTCCCGGCTTTGTCTTGAAGATTGAATCACACTAGATAGTACCAGGCCCCGGGGACTGCTCTGAATGAATCAAGACCTGACCAGCAACTTCCACTGAGCAAAGAAAAGTGAGGGTTGGGGGTGGTAAGGTGATGGGGAAGAGAAGAAAAACACCAAAGTGACTATCTCCAGAATGGTGTGCACAGAGATGGGAAACAGCTGAGCAGACAATGAGAATGATTAGACCTAGGACGAAGAGACAACAGAAGCCCAGCACGGTGCTGAGACAGGGTTTCTGGATCTGCTGCCAAAGAGGTTTGGTTGGATATTTTAATAATGGGCATAGATTCTAGCCACAAAAATCTGCGACCTGCGTATTTCCTACAGGTAAAGGAAACTTCATTTCCTAACCTAAGTCCCACCTACACTTATAGAAATGGCTTCCACTTGTCTGAGGTGAAAGGAACCAGAGGATACCAAAATGAGAAAAACCTCGTCTGGACCCATATTCTGCTCTTGTCTTTCACTTTTCCACCCTACAAACTCTTTGTTTCCCTTTTAAAATAAGATTTAACCCAATGAATGCTGTTTACTTATTGCCATTTCTCTTCAAATGACACAAGGAAGAGAAAATGAGCATAAAACCACCCTCAGAAGCTTTTCTGAAGAATCGGACAGAGAACCCAGTTAAAGTGGAATTTAGCCAGGAGACAGAACAGTAAGGGCAACACTGGACAAGTTGTTGGATCTCTTTGGCCTCCATTTTCTCAACTGCAGAAATTATGACAAAACTAGTGGTTTTCAAACAGTTCCTCAGAGCCCTAGGACACAGGAGGTATTTCAGTGACCCCAGGAGGAAAAAAGGACTCCACGTAAGGGTAGGACTCTGCACACAGCTTCTTTCTATCTGTTTAATATTAATTCTGAAAAAGACACTGGGAAAAAGGGAGGGGAGGTGACTCTGCTTTAAAGGAGAAGGAAAATAGTACTCAAAAATATTCTATAGTATGTAAAAGTATTTTATAAAGAGAAAAGGATTATACCACTGCAAGTCTTCCAAAGGGCCCTTACGTACACACCTGCTGCGGATATAAATACATGCAGGCAGCTTCTGGGACAGGGGCTGTGCACCTGCACCCAGTGTGCACTAAGACCCTGCAGTCTTCCTTTACAGTCCGACAGGTTGGGCTCCAACCCTGAGTGGAGCAGGCCACGATCTCTGAGAAGCCCTGTCCTCTCATCTGTCAAGGGCGGCTGGTATCTCCCTCACAGTTTAGGGGAGGATTACATGATAAGCAGAGCAGCAAGCACATAAAAGGTATGTGATGGATATAGGGTTCCATCCTTAACCCTCCCCCAATCCTTTGTATTTGTATGATACCTAACTTAGCATAAAGTTCTAAATCTGGAGTATCTTCTTGAAATCAAGAGCATAAAATCCAAACACCAATAGGGACCAGACAGATCGTGCAAAGGAGGGAAACAGTCCAGGCATCACAAAATGTTATAGACAGAGGCCAGTGACACAGACTCGCTGTCAGAAAGACCATGGGGTGGGGACTGCACCAACCAGAAAGTGTGTGCCCCAGCTCATAGACAGCCACTCCTCAAATCCCAGCCCATCACTGCCATGGGGGAATATGGGCTGAGGGTTGCCAAGTTTTTTGATTTCCAAGAGAAGCTGGAGTTTTCTGTGTAATCTCCTGATTTTTGTTGTTTGTTATTTATTTATTTACTTAATTTGGCTCCATGCCCAGCATGGATCCCAATGCAGGGCTTGAACTCACAACCCTGAGATCAAGACCTGGGCTGAGAGCAAGAGTCGGACACTTAACTGACCGAGCCACCCAGGTGCCCCGAATTCTCCTGATTTTTAAATCCAGGCAACAAACTTAAAAAAAAAAAAAAAAAAAACCCACAACTTTTTTTTGTTTTTGTTTTTAAGATTTTATTTATTTGACAGAGAAAGACACAACGAGCGAGGGAACACAAGCAGGGGGAGTGGGAGAGGGAGAAGCAGCCTTCCCGAGGAGCAGGGAGCCCGATGCAGGGATCGATCCCAGGACCCTGAGATCATGACCTGAGCCAAAGGCAGACGCTCAATGACTGAGCCACCCCGGCGCCGCCCCCCAAATCTCTTAAAACCTGTGCAGTTAAGGAAACCTATTTCCAGTTGGGATTGAACTTGAGAACCCTGCTTTGATTTTTGAGAGCCTTGTGAAGTAAGCAATCTCCACTTGGCCATCTGGGAAACTGAGGTACTGAGAAAAGCCTAGATGGCCTAGTCCTGCCACTTAGCGGCAGCACCAGGGCTAGAATACAGGTGTGCCAGTTCCTGGCCCTTGCCTTGTTCCACCTTCTCCTGCCACAATCCCCTCTCTTTAGCAGTAAACCATGCCCACCTCTACTGTCAGGGAAGGTAAGGGAAAAGACACAGTGACAGGCCAGGGGGCCCCTCCAGCTGACCAGGTGGGCGCCTGGGTACACGGTCTGCAGTGTCTGTGAGCTCCCATAGACAGTGACAACCAAGAGCCCTACAAACACCCATCTACTGTATATTCACATCGAGGACGACTTTGCCAAAAGTTTCAGAAGGAACAAAAATTTTCAAAACTCTGTCACAGATGGCAAGGAGCACAACAAAGATTTTAAAGGAGAAAAGGTCAGGCTGCATCATTTGTCAACACTGATTTCAGTGGGGACTTGGAGTTTGTTTTTTTTTTTTTTTTTAACGTCAGTCTCTCTTTATTTGCCTCAAATTAAAAATCACCATGTACCAGCTCCTTCTGGGGAACATGTCTAAAGCAGTCCCTTCCTCAGGCAGAAAGAACACCCAGATGGGGGAAGACTAGAGATATTCAACTTTCTCCGCTCCCCCCCCCCGCCCCCCATCAGGAATCGTGGGCACAACGTCAGAGACTGGCAAACTCTGGCAGCGGTGCTGAAACATCAACCCAACCCAGTAAGTCCACAGCCCAGGCTGAATGAAGGTGGGGCAGATGGCAACTGCCTCTTCCTCTCCAGGACGGGGACAAGTGGAGAGCATCCCCAGCTCAGGGGATTCTCTGTAGGGGTTTGGCAGGAGTCTCTTAAAAGAAAAGAGAGAGACATTTCCAGGGAAGGCACCTGGCTGCCTGGAACAAAAGGTTAGAGTTTAAGAACTCAAGTTGGCGTGCGTGCGCGCGCGCGCGCACACACACACACACACACACACACACACACACACACACACACACCAGAGGTGTGTGGAGAAGTACTGCACACAGAACCAGAACCAGAGCACGCGGGGCCGTGTCTGTCAATAGCGAAGGCCAAGCAAGAGAGAGCCTCTTCCCCGAGCTCCCCGGCCCCACCTTCACTGTCCCATTCCCATGGGGTTAGCTATTGGACAAAGGAGAGAGAAAGGGTAAGAGACATCAGTAGGGCCACGTTCTTTGTTCACTTAAATCCACTGAGCAGCTTCCCTGGATCAGACTGAGCCATTTTCTGTTCTCTCTACTACAGGCAGGGTGATGATCTTTTAAAAACGCAAAGTGAGGGGCGCCTGGGTGGCTCAGTTGGTTAGGCGACTGCCTTCGGCTCAGGTCATGATCCTGGAGTCCCTGGATCGAGTCCCGCATCGGGCTCCCTGCTCGGCAGGGAGCCTGCTTCTCCCTCTGACCCTCCCCCTTCTCATGTGCTCTCTCTCTCATTCTCTCTGTCTCAAATAAATAAATAAAATCTTTAAAAAAAAAAAACAAAATCAAAAAAAATAAAAAAAAATAAATAAATAAAAACGCAAAGTGAGTATCATTCAGCTGTGTGGAGCTCCTCAGTGGCTTGCTGCCCCTCTGTGAACAGAACTCCAAACGCTGGCTATGGCCTGCAAGGCCCTACGTGATGGGACGTGATCTCACTCATACACACTCTGGTCCAGCCCCAATTGCCTTCTTTCTTCCTCAGTGTTACTCAGGCTCCACCCTCCCTAAAGATTTCTGTGCATGCTACTGCCTTTGCCCTATGCACTCTTGGCCTGACCAGCTCCTACTAAGCATCCTTTGGGTTTCAGGCTGTTACTTGGATGCAGCTTCCGTGATTGCCCCTGGCCCCACCCCCTTCTTCTGACTTACGTTAAATCCCTTGTTACACACAGCACCCTCCACTTTTCCTTTGGGCCGTATCAGGAGTATAATTAAATACTGAGGTGGGTAATTCCTGGTTTGATGCCTTCTTCCCCTGAACCCTGTAAACTGCACATGATCAGGGACAGTGCCTGACTCACCGCGGCCTCTGTCACCCAGCGCAGTGCGCACTGCATAAAAGGTACTCAGTGTTGGTTACACAATGTGTCTGCCTGGCACCATAATGGACACCCCCTCCCCCCGAAAAAAACCCCAAACAACAGAAAACACGACACGGTCCCAGGCTTTCAGAAGATTAAACTCTATTTTGGGATAGAAGGGACACATTTTGAGAAAAGGTCCCCTGGGGAAAAGGTAGTCGACCCCTATAGAGAAAAGCCCTGAGTGCTCAGCCTCGCACAACTGAGGGCCTCGTGGGACGAGCGCCCGACTGGACAGTTACGTCAGCACCATGCTCACGGTGCGGCACTATGGAGAGCTGTACAGAAATCTCTGTGCTGCCACACACTCACACTTTCTCTATACGCCATCCCTTCTTTTAAAAATAACACTTGAGCTGGAAATGAAAACCCTCTTCGGTTGAGAAGGAAAGGAAATCAAACACCCCCATGCTCCATCCTGCATCATCCCTCCCCTGAACAAGTGGAGAGCCTCTTGGGCCTGAACTGTCTCACTCTCCCTAAGCCACTGTGCCAGCAATCTTCTGATAAGTGGTGTGCAAACAGAGCGGCTGAGGTCAGCTCCGTCAAACTCCGACTGCAGACATCCAAGCTCTGGCTCTAATCATTTCTACCAAGCCTTGGTGTGTGTTACTGGTCCACACTCTCCAAAGGAGAACTGGGGTTTTGGCAAAGGCAAAAGATGGCTGACATGCTCTCAGCTCCCAACTGTAATTCTAGAGCATTCCACCTTCACTTCGTGCTAAAGCCTTTTTTCTGAGGTTCAGGATTTCTAGATCTATGACCCATCACTGCCATACACCATCCCCTAGGTGTGGTCCCTCCCTCTGGACTTGTGCACCAGCTCACTGTTTCCTTCCCTTCCCAACACCTGCCACCACCAAGTTGATTTCACTGAGTCTTAACAATTCTATCCCTTAAACTTCTCCAGGATCCATCCTCTCTACTCTATCCCTGGTGCTCCTTCACACTCTCCTCTTTTCTTACCAGGAGAACTAAAATAGAGTCCTCAGTTTCTGTGCCTTGAATCTCTTTCTCTTCTAAAACTCATACCTAATAACTCCTCTTAAAAGTGTTCATTAGTTCCCCAGAATAAAGACCAAATTCCTTACACAGCAGTATATAAGAACCTTTATATCTTCCATTTTATTATGAAAAATTTCAAACACACAGTAAAGTTGAGATGATCATACTTCAAATAGCCACACACCCACCACCTAGAGTCTACAATGTTAACATTTTGGTATACTTGTTTTATCACGCATACATCATCCATCTATGCAAATACAAACTCGTCTTATTTTGACCCATTTCTAAGTAAGGTGGAGACCTCAGTGCACTTCATCCTAAATGCTTTAGCATACATATCTTACTTGTGTCCAGAGTTCATGGTTCTTTTTTGGGGGAGGGAAGGAGGGTAGAAATAAAATCTATTTACAATGAAGTATATAAATCTTAAGTTTATTATTGGATGAGTTTTGATAAATACACACACTCAATGTAACCCAGGCCCCTACCAAAATATCAGACCTTTCCATCACTCAGAAAATTCCCTCATACCCCTTTCCAGACAATCCCATCCTTGTATCCTCCCTAGAGACAACCACTGTTTTACTTTTCATCGATTGCTGGGTTTGCGGGCTTTAGAACGTCATATAAATGGAATTGTACAGTGCAGGCTTTTTTTGTGTGTAAGGATCTTTCACTCACCATAATAGCTTCTATTGTTGAGTGTAACAGTATATTACTCTTTTTTTTTATTTTTTAAGATTTTTTATTTATTTGACAGAGAGAAACACAGCGAGAGAGGGAACACAAAACAAGCAGGGGGCAGTGGGAGAGGGAGAAGCAGGCTTCCCGCTGAGCAGGGAGCCCAATGTGGGGCTCGATCCCAGGACCCTGGGATCATGACCTGAGCCGAAGGCAGACACTTAACAACTGAGCCACCCAGGAGCCCCAACTGTATATTACTCTTATTGCTAACTTGTTTATTCTTTCTTTTCCAGAGAGACATTGAGTTATTTCAGATTTGGAGCTATTATAAAGGAAGCTCTATATGCATTCTTGTACAAGTCTTTTGTATCATAAAATAAATATTTCTCTTGGGTAAATAACTAATACCCAAGAGTGTAAGTGCTGGGCCACCAAGTAGGTGTATATTTAATTTTATAAGAAACTGCCGGGGGGGCGCCTGGGTGGCTCAGATGGTTAAGCGTCTGCCTTCGGCTTAGGTCATGATCCCAGGGTCCTGGGATCGAGCCCCACATCGGGCTCCTGGCTCAGCAAGGAGCCTGCTTCTCCCTCTCCCTCTGCCTCTCTCCCTGCTCATGCTCTCTCTCTATCTCTGTGTCTCAAATGAATAAATAAAATCTTAAAAAAAAAAAAAAAGAAAGAAACTGCCGGACCTTTTCCCAAAGTGCTTATATCATTTTATACTCCCACCAACAATGTATGACAGCTCTAGACCCTTTATAATTTAAAGACAGCCCTGCTCCCCACCCCCCCCTCCAGCTCCCAATGCTCCCTCCTCCTCTACCACCAAGCTTTCAGAACTTGAACCTTTCTGCCCCTTTATCCCTGGGAAGGAGGTTCACATGTGCTATTCCCTTTGCCTAGAATATCCTGTCCCAATCTTCTGCTTGATAAAAGTTCACCTCCTCTGTGAGGTCTTCCCTTTTCCTGACAATCACCCCCAGGCTTTCATATTACCACACATTTGGCCATTCCCTTTATTGTCACACTTATCACAATGCGTTGTGATTATCTGTGATATGTTGATCTCTTCAGTAGATAGGCTGAGGCAAAGAGGGATCTGCCTTGGTAGAAATAATGCTTGTTATGTTATATTTTATGACATACTATATGATACTTTACAAAGTGTTTTTTTTTTTTTTACATAAAGCGTACTATTTATACTTTATGATACTTAAATGTCATCATTAAACACCAGTTTAAGGACTCTGAATACTATGAAATCATAGAGACAACATTCTACGTTGTTTTCCAGGTGGGGCACTCTGGGTCACCAAAGAAAATTAAAATGTCAAGAACTTCTTATTCCTCTTGGAATCCTCAGGGCTAGCACAGTGCTTGGTACATGATAGATGATTAACAGATGTCTCATAAATAGCAAATCCAATAATGTTGTTTCTGTGCTTATAATTCTCTGCTAGCTTTCAACCAGCTATAAGATCAAAATCCCCGTCTTAATGGGGTATACAAGGCCCATCATAATCTGCAGCCCACACTGAACTGAGCTGTCTGGACAGCATCCGCTGATGCCTCCATGCTTTCTCCTTATATTCTCTATCTAGAACACCTGTCTTCTGTTTCATTAGTAAACCTGTGGCTCTAAATACAAGTGTAGCTCAAACCAGAACTCCTCTGTGAACTTTCACCTCACAGAATGCCCATCCCCACATTATTTTCTTACCCTGATTATATCCCACCTGCCTGCATACTAGTCTGTCTCACTAGGACTATTCTTTCAGAGGACAGAGATTTTACTTTATTATTATACACTGTGAGAAACACAGTGGTCTAGTTTACCATACTCTTCACCCCATGCTGAAATAAGATTAGATATGTTGTGTCAAGTGACCCCCTTCTCCTAGCTACACTGAACTGGACCAGGAGTGGGCAGCTGGTGCACACTCTCCCTTGAGAGCCTGAGGCAAGAAAATGGCTTCCAGTGATGGAATGAAGAAGTCGTGGGGATAAAAGATACAATACAGGGAATACAGTCAACAGTGCTGTATGGTGACAGATGTTAACTACACTTGTGGTCAGCCCAGCATAAAGTGTAGACTTGGTGAATCACTATGTTGAACTAATGTAACATTGTGTATCAGCTATCCTTCAATTAAAAAAAAAAAAGTTCTGTCAAAAAAAAAAAAAAGGGCAGGAAAATGGAGCAGACACTTGGAAGAAGCTGCAATGCAAGGCTATGTGGCTCCAAGGGGAGAGGTACAGACAAAAGAACCATCTGAAAACTTTCCAACAGTCACAAAATTCAGCTTCACTTCCTACTGTTGGGTTCTGGAAGGTTCCACCGTATTTATCCAATAAATTCCTTTTTACTTAATCTAATTTGAATTAAAGTTCTGTTCCTTGACCCTGATGATCCTAAGGAACCTTGTACCAGTATGATTATAGAATACATGAGCTCTGATACAATCTAGGCTTTAGTAATTTTAACCAATACAGGCTCCTTTAACAAAAAGTGTCCAGAACAGAATGTTAAAAGAGAGTACTAAAAATTGCACTTGAAGAGTGAGAATTTTTCAGTTAAAGACTAGATTTACATTAAAATAGAATCTGCAATCATGCACAAAGATCTATGGCAGAAAATGGTCAAAATCTATTTGGGAAAGGACAGCCATAAGGAATTTGAACAGGGGAACATGGTCTGCATCATAACCTTTGTTGGGCTCACAGATCGGAGTCAAGGAGTGGGGGAATCCTCAGCACCCAGAACACTCATTATCTAGTAAAGCCAGGAAGATCGTTTTTACCCGGGATTATCAGAAATAAATCATAAAGAAGAGGACTTAGCTCTCCAATGAGAGGAAGCAGAGGAAGCAGACAGGGTGGAATCTTTCATACCAAGTGAAAAAAGAGCTCAGGCATGGGCAAACCTAGAGAGGCTGTTAAGTCTCCAAAAGGATCAGGCATATACCAGCACGGACCAATGCACTGAATTATGTGTGGGGAAAACTTCCTCTGCTTTGCTGTACAACCAGGGTCGGGACTAGGACGAGCAGAGTGAGGCACATGCCATAGGCACAAAAAGACAGTCAGTATTACGGATTTTTCCTTTTGAATCAGGCTGCAGTATGGCTGGACACAGCAATATTAAACTGATCCTGTATTTTATTTTTTTTTATTTTTTAGAGAGAGAAAGAGCAGGAGGCCAGGCGGGGAGGGGTGGCGGGCAGACAGAGAGGGAGAAAGAATCGTAAGCAGGCTCCAGACCCAGCACGGAACCTGACATGGGGCTCCATCTCATGACCCTGAGACCATGACCTGAGCTGAAATCAAGAGTTGAGCCTCCCCAAACTGATCCTGTATTTTAAACTCTGATATTTTGTTCATCGTGGCTTTTTACATTCATTTTTATTTTTTAAATATTGCATAAAAATATTATTAAGGTTGATTACTGAGTTGTAGGGTGCCCCTTAAATTCTGCACTTGAGGTAAGCATCTCACTCTAGTCTTGGCTCTATGTGAAACTGCTGTCCACACTGGAGAGAAACCTGCCCAGGCACCGGTGTCCATACTGTCCTTGCACTCTACTCCCTGGCAGTCTTAAATGGTCAAGACACACCGGCGGGGGCGGGGGGCACAGAAACTCAGTGAGTGACTCTAAAGGGAGTGGGGGCTGAGCAACAGGAAGAGACACAGAACAGTGGAGTCCGTTTCTCGCTTTCTGTGGCAACTATAGTGACGCAGTAAAGCTCCAGGGATGGGCTACTCCCAAGCCCTCTCGGACAGAGCAGAGATCAGACTTGACTCAGGCACCAAACAAACATAAAGAAACCAAATTTCACTGAAACTGAGATCAAGTATTAACAGCCCAGATACCAGGGATGCCTTGGGTGGCTCAGTCAGTTAAGCATCTGCCTTCGGCTCAGGTCATGACCCCAGAGTCCTGGAATGGAGTCCCGCATTGGGCTCCTTGCTCTGAGGGGAGCCCGCTTCTCGCTGTGCCTGTGCGTTCTCTCTCTGACAAAAAAACCAGCCCAGATACCAAATGAGTATAAGCTCATCAACTAGATTGATAACAAATGAGTACCAACCCCAACAGAACAGAGAAATATAAGTTAGGGAGAAAAGTGGGTCTTCCAATAACAAGAACCTTCTAGCCCTCAACAAAGGGTTGAAGAAAGAAGCTACGGGGTCAGTGCAGAGCCTATGGAAAAAATATCTGAAGTTTGATTAAGAAAGTGCTCACTCTCTCAAGAGCCTGGACAAGGTACTAGGAAAAAACCAAGATGTCATAGGGTTCTAAGAGGTTTATGCCGAACGAGGAAGGGAAGTAGGTCTGAAGAACAGAGGATCCCACCCAATCTGGAAGAAGAGGAGGACAACTTGACCCAAGTATCCAGTACTATTGTTAAGGCTATAAAGTTGAGGAGAGGGATGTATAGCTATTAAAATATTTAACATTTTTAAAATACTAAAATGTGCACAAGATAGCAAATTAAAAAAACAAGATATAAAGCTCTAACCTTGTTAAGAACACAATTATGTGGAAATGCATATGTGTAGCAAAAAGACTAGAAGAAAATACAACAAAATGCTATGACTAAAACATGCAAAAACTTTCAAAGACTGAATAGTCTATGGATGATGGGATTATAGATGATTGGTTTCTTCCTTATCCTTTTCTCTATTTTCCAAATTTTTTAAAGATTTATTTATCCAGGGATGCCTGGGTGGCTCAGTCGGTTAAGTGCCTGCCTTCAGCTCAGGTCATGATCCCATGGTCCTGGGTTCGGGCCCCGCATCAGGCTCCTTGCTCAGTGGGGAGCCTGCTTCTCCATCTGCCTGCCGCTCGCCCTGCTTGTGCGCGTTCTCTCTCTCTCTCTGACAAATAAATAAAATGTTAAAAAAAAAAAAAAGATTTATTTATTCATTTTGGGGGGGGAGAGAAGGAGAGGGACAGAGAGAATCCTCAAGCAAACTCCCCACTGAGTGCGGGGCCTAACGCACAGCTCCATCCCACGACCCTGGGATCATGACCTAAGCCAAAAATAAGAGTCAGACACTTAACCAACTGAGCCACCCAGGCACTCCTCCAAATTTTTTACAATGACCGCATATTATCTTTCTTAAGTTATAAAACCAAACTCTTTTAGTTGTTTTTAAAGAACAACTTTTTTTTAAAGAAAAACCTGCCCTCCAAACCTGGGGAGGTGTGTTAGGAAGGTAAGTCTTCAAAAAGGGCCAGGAGCACACCAGCACCAACCAATGTACTAAATTACATGTGGAGAAAATTTCCTCTGCTTTTGATGTAAAACCAGGGCTGGGAATAGGGTGTGGGGAATGAGGTATCTGTCTGGACACAAAATTTAAGGCAGTGCCAAAAAACTCAGTAATCAAAGTAAATAAAATATTAACATATTTTGTAAATGAACATCAATGCAAAAAATTCATGAACAAATTTCAATTTTTTTTTCCAAATTTCAACTTTTTAAATAAAGACAGGATCCGTATTTATTTTCCTTTTGCCTCAGGCTCCAAAATGGCTGGGCACAACACTGTTACTGATCCTGTGTTTATTTAAAAGTCTGATATTTTGTTTGTCATAGATACTTTGCATTAATTTATTTCTATGTTTGGGGAGCCTGGGTGACTCAGTTGGTTGAGCATTCAACTCTTGATTTCAGATCAGGTCATGATCTCAGGGTCGTGAGTTCAAGTCCTATGTCAGGCTCCATGCTCAGTAAGGAGTCTGCTTGAGATTCCCTCTCCCTCTCCTTTTGCCCCTCCCCCACCTCAAATAAATAAAACCTTTCAAAAAAATTTGTTTCTGGGGCGCCTGGGTGGCTCAGTCATTAAGCATCCGCCTTCGGCTCAGGTCATGATCCCAGGGTCCTGGGATCAAGCGCCGCATCGGGCTCCCTGCTCAGCGGGGAGTCTGCTTCTCCCTCTCCCACTCCCCCTGCTTGTGTTCCCTCGATGTCTCTCTCTCTGTGTCAAATAAATAAAAATCTTTAAAAAAAAAAAATTTGTTTCTACGCTTACCATAATCCTGACTGGCTAATTTCCTGGAAAATGTCTGCACCCCTCCAGCACAGTCAGGGCAGTGAGGTGGCCCAGTGCCTGTCTGGTCTGATGGCAGTACTAAGCATGAACGAAAGAGTGGTGATGGCCTTGAGAGAGCCCCACGCACTCTCCCAGGCCCCCCTGGACCCAACTCTAGCCCAACCTTTCTCTCCAGTGATTTTCTGGGATCAAAACAGAAAACTCCTTTCTATTCAGAAAATATACAATACACAACGACTGAAACCCCCACTCAACCATAAAAGAAGCATCAGTCCTTAACAGAATCCTACTTAAAAAATGTGTAAGCTAATAATTATGCTTGCATTTAATGGCAGCATAGACACATGATACACACATAAACATCCAGGAAGCAAGGGAGTGACAGTGAACTATAATAATAAGCTCAATTAACCATGCTTATGAGAAGTTCATCAAGGCCTGAGTCCTCATGGTGAAAAGAAGAGGTACATATGTCTAGATAAAAATGGCCTCTAGAGCTCAAGAGATCAAGTCAATGACCACAGAAGCACCATCGATCAGGACAGCAGTATGAATAACGGCTCTAGTAAGAACACAAATATAATGTGAATATAAGGTAAAGAAACATACACACAATATAATGCTACATGGCCTATTCTCCATCAGACCTTCACATCTTCCAGCCATTTTATAGCACATCTGTTTAGGACACATCCAAAAATAGCACTACTGAGATTCAGCTCTGTGCCAAGCACTTTCACATGCATCATCTAATTGCATCCTCATGACAGTCCTGTGAGGCAAGTATTATTATATGCATTTATCCAATGGGGAACCACAGGCTCATTCTGCAAGCAGAGCCCCAATAGTCCAGGCACATGTCCAATGCCCGGAATCTGTGCCTCACACACTCATTTCCTAAAGCCCACCTACCAGACTTCCAAAGGCTCCCTCAGCTTATTCTGCTATGATTTTCTCATCGCCCATTCAGAGACTCAAGTCTCATTTCACTGATAAAGAAAAGCAGGAATTCACTAAACTTTCCATTATCTGACCTCTGGTACCCATGCACTTAAGAGTGGCCCACTGTGCTGTTCTGAATTTACTCCCCAACTATGAGTGAGAAATGGTGCCCTAACACTCCAATCGGGCTCCATTCTAGGTAAACCCGCTCCCTCCCACCCCATCACAAGGAGAGCTGAGTGACAATAACAGGAGCGCGCCAAGTAGCGACTGTGCGCCAGCTTTCAGCACATCATCTTCTACCTTCCAGCACAGTAGAAGAGATCATTGCCCTGAGCTGCCGAGCTGCCCCAGAAGCAGACTGTGGGAGGGATTTCAGCGACAAAGCTTCGGTTACATTCCTTCCTTCCTGGCCCTAACCCCTCTTCTCTTGCCCTTTGTATTCACTCTCCCAGGGGGAGGTGGGTTATCATCTACCAAAGGCCAGGTACTGGCCCTGGATAAGAGTACTCCTTATCCCCACCACAGTTGTTTCCACAGGAGGCATAAGAGACCCAGAGAGAACAGCAGCAGCACATTTGGTTGGGGACTAGCATTTTCGGTCAGGGAGGGAATGAGGATGGTGAAGATACTAATCTTATTCTTAAAGTCTACTGCTTTTCACTAGCCTTGGGTGTCTCTTTCACCTTCATCTTCACTAAGGTACCCTGGGGAATTCAGGCTCCCTCGGGCAATATGGTCTCAGTTGGAGGGAAAGGCCTATGTTGGGCGAGGAACTCCTTGAACTTCTTCCCTCCCACTCCCGGGGCCATAGAGGGGAACATGGTGCCTTACCTCTCAACTTTCAAACAGCAACTAACTGGCAAAGTCAAGGGTTTGGGGTTTAGGATGAAGTAAAAAGCAGTCAGCATTAGACAAAATCAGACCACACACATATTCCAACAGGGCTATGTTAATAAGAGTATGTGGGATTGTGGGAACTATTTTCAGTGAAATTTTGAACAGAAAGATGCCTTTAGACTTATCTCTGAATGCTGAATATTAAGAGATGCTGACTGCTCTGAGCCTTCATTGCAATTAGTGATTCAATCCTAAGGAAACCAAAGACTCCAATGCCGAGCACGTCTACAACCTGGCTCAGATAAGAGTTCAAGTGCAAGGAGATCCTATTCCCAGGTGAACCACTTTCCCAACTCCCACTGATCTATGCAGCACAGACACCCACTTCCATTTCTAAAATTATTCATAGGGTCAAAAGCATGATTTAAAAAAAAAATCTCAACACTGAAAGGGGCCTCAACTCCTCCCTTTTCACCTCCCCAAACTACCAAGAGTTCTACAGTCCCAGAAAGTCCTGAATCCAGCTAGTGTCCTCGACTTTCACACCCCTCCCTCTTCCAAGTTCCCTCCATCAGCCAGCCTGCCTCCATCCCTCCTCCTGTCTCTGGAGCCCATCACTCCCTCTTTAAGAACTTCACTCCAGAAACTGTGCCTCCTCTCCTGTATTTCCAGCAGCTCCTCCCTACTACCCCTTTCCCACGAGTATTTAAACACGCTCTAGGTCTCTCTGATCTTAAAAAGAAAAAAGGAAAAGCGATCTCTTCACCCCTCCTTAAACCACCTAGCTACCACCCCTTTCCTCTCTTTTACAACCAGACCTTTTTAATGGTCTAATACTCCTCTCTCTCTGCACACATTCTACCTCCCAGTCATTCAAAAGCCTCCTGTAATCTGGTCTCTGCCCTCTGCACGGCCCTCTCCGGGGCTCAGTCCAGCACGTTGCTTTTCAGGTGTTGTGTCACGTGTCCGCCACGCGGCACTTTTCACTGGTGACACTCCTGAATCATGTACTCTTTCCACTGGGCTCCCAAAGGAAAGGCCATTACACACTCAGTTTTCCTCCTACATCTCTGTCCACTTCTTAATCTCCTTTAGAATTTCTCATCTTCTCCCTGCTTCTTAAATGCTAGTGTTTCTTCAGGATTCAGTCCTGAGTCATCTCTATTCGCTCTATAAATGCTCCCTGTGCAAGCTCACCCATTAAGCATCCTTTAATTACATTCATAATATTGACAACTCTCTCCAGAGGTCCAGACCCATACATTTTTGACCTACTCAATTAACCTGACAGACATTTCCACCTGTAATTTTCACAAGCACTCCCAAGTCAACATATTTAAAACTGAAATCAAGCCCCATCTGCCTCCCTCATACCTCCCAAGCCTCCTTTCCTGTGTTCCCTGTTACTGTGAATGTGACCACCCCCTACCCCATTTTCTATCTTCGACAACTCCCATTCCCCAATATCCAACTAATTACCAGAGCTTACTGATTTTTCTCCATCTCTCTCAAATCTGCTTATTTCTTCCCACACTCCCTGCCATTACCTTATTTCAGATCATCCTCATTTTTCCCCTAGAATGCTAGAATGTATTAGTGTATCTCAGAAAAGCTGTGGGGTGTCTGCCCAACTCAGTGACTCACCTTCCTCTGGATATTCCCTCTCCTCCAGTCATGTCTGACTAAATAATACCTTCACCTCCACCTTGTCAGAGTTGATGGAACCAGCTGACCCAAGCTTGGATCAATCAGATGCTTTCTTCCACAGAAGTGGATTTTGGTGTAAGTCTGGGCAGGCCACTTAAGCTGTAAGTAAAAGTAGGAGGTGTATAGTAACCAGATTGAGCCACATGAATGAGTGAACAGGGTAGGTCCACATGTAAGAAAAAAAGACCAACACGGAAGCAGAAAAAAGCGGAGATAAAAGAGAGACAGAGACAGAGAAACAGAAACTCCTGAGAGCCTTCTTGTTCCTGATCTCAGCCCCTTCCTGAGGGTCAGTGGCACTCCCGCTCCCAGGTTCCATGACAGACTCCTGCCTACTTTGTCTTTTTATAATTTTCCTTTTTATATGTCAGCTGGTTGAAGTAGGTAACTGTTATGTACCTATAGAAAGTCTTGATTAACACTTCTGGATTAACTCACTCTTACTCATTAGGTCTCAGCTTCCCCATCCGTAAAAGTAGAAGACTGAATTAGATAAACTCTGTGAGGGCAGTAAACATTAACATGCTACAATTTTCAGGTAGAATATGCGTTATTTCTATATTCAGTCTATGTGCAAAATCATGGACAGCCAAATGAAATTTTTTTTTTAAAGATTTTATTTATTTGACAGAGAGAGAGAGAGAGAGAGAGACAGCGAGAGAGGGAACACAAGCAGGGGGAGTGGGAAAGGGAGAAGCAGGCTTCCCGCTGGGCAGGGAGCCCAATGCGGGGCTCGATCCCAGGACCCTGAGATCATGACCCGAGCAGAAATCAAGAGTTGGACATTTAACTAACTGAGCCACCCAGGCGCCCCCAAAAGATGTGGAGTTTAAAAACAAATAGAATATCTATTTTAATGTAAAGAAAGTGTTTTATTCATGCCAATTTTCTTTTTTTTTTTTTAAAGATTTTATTTATTTATTTGACAGAGAGAGACACAGCGAGAGAGGGAACACAAGCAGGGGGAGTGGGAGAGGGAGAAGCAGGCCTCCCGCGGAGCAGGGAGCCCGATGCGGGGCTCGATCCCAGGACCCTGGGATCATGACCTGAGCCAAAGGCAGACGCTTAACGACTGAGCCACCCAGGCGCCCCTCATGCCAATTTTCAATCTATTTACCATAAGTGTACATTTAAAAATTGCTTCCTTTTGGGGCGCCTGGGTGGCTCAGTCGTTAAGCGTCTGCCTTCGGCTCAGGTCATGATTCCAGGGTCCTGGGATCGAGCCCCGCATCGGGCTCCCTGCTCCGCGGGAGGCCTGCTTCTCCCTCTCCCACTCCCCCTGCTTGTGTTCCCTCTCTCGCTGTGTCTCTCTCTGTCAAATAAATAAATAAAATCTTTAAAAAAAATAAAAAAATAAAAAAATAAAAATTGCTTCCTTTTTTAAAGCCCTAAATTAAAACATTTCTCTGCCTTTTAGTAGAGCTCATTTGACACTCTGCAGGTAAGCCAGTCCATTTTCAAATGGCCCAATTCAGAACATATTTAGAGAATGCTTTTCACTATTCATTCTTATATCATTGCTGAAAAAAAGATTCACCTTACAATGCCACATTGAATGCAGTGCACAAAGTGTTCTAAAAAACAAAACCTTTTGTCCTCGCTCTAGATAAATTCTTAAGCCACTTATTAAGTATCCAATATACAAAGTACATGTTACCTCACTGATAAAGTACTTGGTAAATAGCTAAATGCTGATAAAGAGTCTGATTTGATAGGCATGGGTGGGGCCTTGAGATCTATTTTTTTTAAAGCCTCCCAGGCAATATGGGTCATCTACCATTTTGGGGAACCACTGTTCCAGGATCAAGAGGTATTTCAGATCTTTTTGAAATAAAAAGTAAAAACTGCAGTATACTAAGAACACTTAGAATATAATCAGAGTGTCTCTTTATGTTAATAACGCGTGTGTGTGACTAACTTAAATGAAGCCTACCAGTGGTTTAAGGGTAAGAGAAATGTTAAGGAAGTCTGACCATGCTAGCTGTCTTTGTCGAGGAAAGGAAGCTAATGACTGCAAATTCCTATTCTCCTGAAAAGATCTGCCACCGGGGAAAACAAAATATACCATAATCCACATTTTAAATAGCGATTCAAGATCCTACAGAGAAACCTCTTTGCCAGATGTCTGCTCAAGTTCAAGTTTGAACGCTAGGAAAGTCAGGCAAAAGAGAAAGGCCACCCCAAAGTTGTTTCAGAAACGGGGTTCAGGGACACCTAGGTGGCTCAGTTAAGCGTCTTCCTTTGGCTCAGGTCATGATCTCAGGGTCTGGGATCAAGTCCCACACTGGGCTCTCTGCTCAGTGGGGAGCCTGCTTCTGCCTCTGCCTCTGCCTACCACTCCCCCTGCTTGTGCTCGCTCTCTCTCTAACAAATATTAAAAAAAAAAAAAAAAGAAATGGGGTTCAACAAGAAGTGGTGGTCAAAGGGAAGATAAGAGGCAGGCTTAGGTGTAGAAATAAAACTTTCTGCTCCAGAGTCTTAGCAAACTCCTAGAAAACTCCTAGAAAAAGAATGCTGATGTCTAGCACCTTCAAAGTCTTCCCTGTTGCTTCCCTGAGGGCCTGAGGACTCTGCCCTAGTTGACATCAGTGAGAGAGCCCACATCGTGTCCAAAGGCTTGAACACACACCCACCACAGTCATGTGTGACTGTCACTGCCACACGACTGCTGGCAACATTTCAAATAAATCTCCACGTGAGAGATACCAAGGGGCAACAGAAAGAACAGGCTAGGAGTCAGAAGACCCAGTTCTGGTCCAAGTCCCACAGATGACAAGCTATGACCTTGAGCAAGCCACTACCCTTTTCTGGGCCTCCATTTCCTTATCTGTAAAATAAAAGTGTGGCACTGGATTAAAAGGACAGGAAAATGTCTGACATTTGGGGCGAGGTATCTGCCATATTTTGATAATTCTTTAGGGACATGAAACACATCAAATAACCTCCTAAATTCTATGCAGGACTTTGAATTATTATTCTTTAAAAGACAACACTGCTTTCATACTGGAGGGTAGCTGTTGAGAAGTAGAAGAAAATAAATTTTAAAGAGCTCTCTGACAGGTGGGAGTAGGGGTAGGAATTGGCAAAACGATGCACCTTTGGGATGTTCACTGCAATCACTTGCTGATTATCCTGATATAGGCATATTTTTAAAACCTGAAGGCAAAGAGATTTTCTGTTAGGGATTCTCCTAAAGGGACACCTGGATGGCTCAGTCAGTTAAACATCTGCCTTTAGCTCAGGTCATGATCCCAGGGTCCTGGGATCCAGTCCCGCCGAGCAGGGAGCCTGCTTCTCCCTCTGCCCCTCCCCCTGCTTGTGCTCTCTCTCTCACTGACAAATTAAAAAAAAAAAAAAAAAAGATTCTCTAAGAATGTTTAGAAAGTTCAATATTTTCAAAAGAAAAAAAGTTTGATATTTTCCGTGAAAGTCACTCCCTATATGTCTAGTGTTAGGCTTCTGCCTTCGGCTCAGGTCATGATCCCAGGGTCCTGGGATCGAGCCCCGCATTGGGCTCCCTGCTTGGCGGGAAGCCTGCTTCTCCCAGTGTGTCACTATCCTGGGTCTTGGCCTCATGGCTCACAGTCCAAAGCCTCCTTTCCAGCTGAGCACAATACGCACTGCAGGTTCAAAGACACACTCCCTTCACCTGCCACTTTCCTGCTATCTGTATGATTTCTTCATTGATTCTTGGACCTATGTCCCTTCAGAGGCAATTAACTCATCAGGTGCCCTGAGCACGGTGGTTTGCATTTCAGTTCTGTATTGACTCATCCTATTTTTTCAGGATCCTGTATTTAATGTTTTCATCTCTAGTAGAAACCACCCACTGAAAAAACAAAGTGGATATTTCCCTTTTTCTCTTAAACAGAGAAAAATGTCTCAGTTGGTTCTCCAGGTAGACTTGAGGTCTCCGGCCACATACATCCTGACAGTCACCTTCACCTGACTGCCCCTCCTCTAATATGTGGAGCCTCTTCTACAGAATAATTAACCTTCTACCAGTGTTCTTCATGCTAATGGGTAACATCTGCTTAGGAGCCCTCCAAGGCTATTTCTACTCCCTCCCCCCACAACCTACCAACCTCCTTCAAGAAAGGCATTAGTATTTCTAGTGTTGTTTACCTGCCCCCGCCCCCATACACACACACAGCTCCCCTGAACAATCTAGCATCCTCCTTGAAAAACACAATCAGGGAATCCTAAGCAGGCAAGCATGACTCCTAAGCAGATGGCAGGCCTCATAATTAGGTCATTACATAATACCTCTTCTCTAACCAGCTTCTCTACTTCACTCGGAGACCCTGCATTGAGGAGCTTTACACTGTGGTTATTTTAATTATAATTCGCTCTTGAGAACACAGTCGTACCACTTTTTTTTTTTTAGATTTTATTTATTTATTTATTTGACAGAGAGAGACACAGCGAGAGAAGGAACACAAGCAGGGGGAGTGGGAGAGGGAGAAGCAGGCCTCCTGCCGAGCAGGGAGCCCGATGCGGGGCTCAATCCCAGGACCCTGGGATCATGACCTGAGCCGAAGGCAGACGCCTAACGACTGAGCCACCCAGGCACCCCACCACGTTTTGATAAAGGAAAAGAAACAGGGTAAGAGAGTGTGGGAGGGGTAAGAGTCAAATACTGCTTTTAGCTTCAGCTTTGAGTAGTCCAGACTTGTATGGATAACTCTCTGTCTTGATACCTTGGTCTCACAACCTGTCACATAGACTCATGCCAATCCCCAGATGCACTGGTTCCATTACAAGACTCACATATACACATTATAGCACATGATTCAACTTCTACAGGATACTCCGTCACATTTTGGTGTCAAGTCAGGCTCTCAACAACTCATCGCCAAGCTAAAGATTGCACAAGACGGTGTCCATAAGCACATGGCAACTGTTACCCCAGGTCAGCATCGAATCAGGCTTAGTCTTTGATCTCCCAAGACCTCCAACTCTAGGCACTCAGAGATCTCATTTATAGCCCCTCCATCCCCAAGAAATCGGAAGCCTTCCACCCTACTCGCAATGCAGCTTCCCCACGCTGGTTTTGCTTCTCCTGGAGTTAGCCACACTCCAAGAATCACTGCTCCCTTTACCCAGAATCACAACTGCTGTTCTTGGGGTGGCTGCGTTGGCCTACAGGCTTAGCGCCTTGCCTCACGGCAATTCTCAGACCATGACACCTAATGCTACCCTGTCTGGAGTCCTGTCCCAATTACTATATCCCTCCTGGACTGTTAAATCAAAGCCTTGCTCTCTAAAACCTACTGAGGATATCAGAAATCAAACTGAGAGTCATTTATCCAAAAAGCAGGTTTGGACTAGAGCAGAAGTTTTACATATGACGTGGCATGCGGTCTAAGGAACCGAGCATGGCCTCTAGGTCGGAAGGTTCTATGGTTGGATTTCTAGCAACAAAACATTTGTTTACATAACCTTGACAAAGTTACTTCTGTAAGGCTGTTATTACCCATATTTGCAGGCACAGAAACTTTCTCCCCCAAGGCCACTGAGAAGCATTAAAGAAAAAAATGTATGGAAAAGGGCCTCGCACAGTGCTGGGCACACACACTGCCTTCCTCCTTCCCTCCCCAGTGACTGGAAGGAATGGCTCCCTGCCCTCTGCTGTGTTCACTGTCCTGAGAGGTCTGGGAAAAACTCTGAAAAATATGCAGCCCGCAAAAACACTGCAGGATGAGTCAGACGACTGTGAACTAATTAGAAAGCACAGCAAAGAGATCTCGATGACCACCAATAGGGCAGGTTTTGTCCAAGCATCACATTCCTAAAATAATCATTGTGCAGCTTTTCAGGCCTTTTCCAGGTGAGACACTTAAAAATGAACCAAGAACAAAGCAGTCAACTAAAAAGCTGTGGGCCTGTGAACCTACGGCAAAATGGGTGGTTGAATACCAGGCTGGTAATGAGGCAGAAAGGCAGGCAGGAGACTTCTGGAACAGGGAGCCATGGGCTTTGGAGGCCACTCACCACAGTGTTAACGGCAACCACTTAACACAGACCGGAGGGATCTCAAAGAGGACCTGGGAATGATAACATTCAAAAGGCTTTATAACACCAATGAAGTCATGAAACCTCGATTCCAACTGCGGCACTGCACTCACCAACTACGTGGCCTTTAGCTAAAAACTCTTCAAAGGCAGGGAAAGTGTTTTTTTCTTTGCATTTTTTGAATCACCTAAAATAACAAACAGGCAATGCTGGGTAAGTGCTATACTGAATGAAGAAATATCTGGCTTCTGAGCTCTCTGGGCCTCAGTTTCCGCTCACAAGAAGGTTGGAGATATTATCTCCAGGGCCACTGGAGGGCTCACATCCATTTCATTGTTCTCTCTATAGAAACATTTCTCAATCCCAATAGCACATCACAATCACCTTGGAAGTCCCAGCCCCACATCCAGAATCCACTGAGATTCAGAATCCTCAGGGTGGTGGGTTTGTTTTTGGTTTTGGGTGTTTTGTTTTGTTTTGTTTTCTGAAATCTCCGTATGTGATCCTAAAAGACAAAGGTGATCCGTAATAGCTGAGGTTGGAAACTAATGCACCCCGCTTTCAAATGCAGCAATCTTTACGAAATGAGGCAATGGAGACTGAGTCCTTCCTATCACCTGCCTTTCTGCCAAAATCAGAGGTTTTCATTTTCTAAAGCAAGCCTGCATCATTCTAAGGAGCCACGCTTCGGAGTCAGAGCTGGAGGCAAAGCCCAGTGCAAGCACTCCCCGGAACGTCACCTCAGCATATGTATAAAATGAGGAACCACCAGCGACTCCCCTGAGATGTTAATCAAGATTAGAGGAGACAGCATCACAAAGCACCTGGCACATATCTAACCGCAGAAGCAGCCACCAAATGTTCACCCCCATCTCCCCTCACCCCTTCCTTCCTAAGTAATGTCCATTAGGTGGGTGTCGGACACCACCGGACACCTTCAGTAAAACTCTGGGTACAGGAGCTCTGCTGACACAAACTTCGCTCCAATTTCAGTATTTGTCATGAGCATCAGTTTCTCCATTCCTTATATTAAGAGGGAACAGTAAACCCATCTTCTTCTTAACTAATGACTCCCGATATGTTATAATGGTCTGTTGGCAGTAAAAGATAGCTTCAGATGATGCAAGTATCCAGAAATCCCACTGCCTGAATGGTCAAAATGAGGCCTCGTCCTGGACGGCTCGGGCATCCGAGCATCTGTGAAACCAGACCTTGGCGATGAGCTGTGTAATTTTATGACTCCTCAGTTCTGACATTTGTTTCATGCTTGCTACCCCAGCTACAGACTTTTTTTCCCCCCACACAAGCTTTTATGATGCTTCCATTAAACAGGCTAGTGAGTTCTTCCACATTATTTATTTTTATCAAATGGCACACCTGATCTGTAGGTCAAGGTCTACTGTTGTTAGTATTATGCCAGTACATTATGGGGAAGAATATTTTATAAAGAGCTCAATCGGTATCTCCAACAGAATAAATGAAAGAACAGATACCCAAAAAGGCAGCTTCTGATTTTCCGTTGCTTTTTAGAGGTCTTTTAGAAAAGGTGGACTCACTCTTGAGAGACACATAAACAGTATACTCATACAGTATGCATGGTGGGGGGGGGTCAGTGTCACAACCTAATCACAAAGCCATCACCAGTGTCATCTGGGGCTAAGGGTCAGAGTACAGATGAGAAGCCAGCGTTTTCACTGAATGCCTAGGTCGAGGTGGGGGCGGGGGGCGCACAGATGCATCAGGTTGGACAGGAATTAAATAGTTCTTAGACTAGTTAACACTAGGTGGAGACCTGTCAAAGTCAGGAATAAATCAAAGAGAGCCCAGACAATTCGCTGATTGTATGCTGGACAGAGCAGATGATACAACTGCTGGACTCTGAAGCTGGCTAATGGTCAAATGCTGAGGTACAGAGCCTAGACCAAGAAAGAAAATCAGCAGGAAAAGGAAACCTAGGGGATGTGAACAGAAGAGATATACAATATTCCAAATTAAAGAAGGTAAAGGAGTGTTGGGTCTGAGAAGCTAAGTGTCCTTGAAAGGAAAGCACCCTCTAGGCATGACCTGCCTCAGGCATTCATCAGGTACAGATAAGAGAGCACCTGGACTAGGTACTTCAGGCACAGGGAAGTTAGCAGCTCCTAGCTGGTTTCAAGGTAGCTTCCATTTGATCTCGCAGAAGAAAGAAAAGCAATACGATTTTTAAAAAAACCCAAACAGTCCAAGTAGTTCTACTAAAATAATCTATAGAAACTAGCTCTGCCAGGCCACGAGAGAATAAGGCAAAAACCTCTTTATGACTGTTCAATGCACAGGACAACCAACAACGGAGGTCAGACATGCAGACAAGCTGGGAGCTTCATTCTCCATTCTGTGAGCTGAGCTAAAAACAAGGCTCCATCCTCTTCTACCAGCAGAGCCATTCTCTGTGGTTTCCACACTGGTTGAGGCATACTAACTTCCTGGTCACTTCAGGGCACACTGGAGCCTGTTCCTAAAACACTCGGTTTTAGCTGGTATTATCACAAAGCTCTATCAGTAGCAGCAGAAATGCTAAGGATTAAAGCAGAGGACACTGGGGACTTTGGTCAGCAAGTGTGCCTGAGAACAGGAAAGAGCACACCTTCCAAGAAGGCTTTACAGAGAAGCTGTGGTGTGATCACAGTCTGTATACCCAGCCCCAGCCTGCTATTCGCAGTGCCTGTCCTTCCTGGAGGACAGAGCCAGGGCAGGAGTGATTCAGCATAAGCCATCCCCACTAACCTTGTCCACAGCCTACTTAATATAGCAGGCTTAGGTGTCTCAGTACTTTAACTGGCAGCACGAAGATTCTGCACCTTGCAAACATAATGGCAAATCAAAAACAGTTTTTAGGTTTGAACAATTTCGCTAGTTAGGAATCCCAGTACCTAATGGGTACTATCCTTGGCTTAACCAACTCTTAACTGGATAACACTGGACAAGTCTCAACTTCTCTAAAGCTTCGTTTTCATAGTTGTAAATGGGAATAATTATATCTATTCTAACAATCTTAAAGTTAGTAGGAAGATCAAATGAGATAAAGCATAAAAGGGATTTAATATCGCATAAAAATGTAATGTCCCTTCCAATCCCCACTCCTACCCCCCTGAAAAAAAATTTACAGTTTTGTGGGAGAGATAAAACATGAAACAATAAGCAAAAAATGTAAGCCTATGGAAAGACACATGTTAGCTGGAACTGGTAGGGAAAGTTTCTTGAGACAAACGGCATTTTGGATGGATTCTGAAGGGCTGGAAAAGATTTGGAAAGGCAAATCCATTTTGTATGTCCAGATTTTATAGAGCATTTACTTAAACTGTAGTTCAAATATTTATACTTAAGAGGTTAACATTATAAATATCACTGCAATTTTATTACTCTCAATGACTTTGAGAAATAGGTAGATTTAAGGCATAAGGTAGATAAAGAACTCAATTCAAAAGGTCACAGCAGCAAAGCAAAAAATGAAGTCCAGTTCAGCAACTTATGTTACCTGGCTCAACGAGAGCATGAAAATAATTGGAAATCAGTCAAAACCAATAAGGTCTACTGATCATCCACAATGCAACTTGGATTCCACGTGAGAGATTCTGCTATGCGTCACGAGAGTATAGAAGTATCATTCCTACAGCTCACAGTGGACCAGGGCAGGAGAAATAAGACCACGTTTGAGGAAGAAGTCTGTGTAAATGACTTATAAATCACTTTATTCTGGGCAAGGGTTAGAGTTGGTTCTATATTTCAAACCACAACGACCACAGACAGTCTAATGGAGCTTAAATAGGAAAGTTGGGGCAAGATGTCATCAAGGGATCGGCTGATAACTTTCCTAACATTTTATTAATAGCTCCCAGTTACCCTCTCCTGGTTCTGCTATCCTACAGGGGGGTCAGTAAGAGAAGACGGGGAAGTGAGGCAGAGGAACCAAGTGACTTGTGGAATCCACAAACTGAGACAAAAGGAAGACTATTCTTCCAAATTTCCTGTTTCTCTGATATCTAGACTAGAATACAATTCTCAAGAAATGGTCCGTTAGGGCATTCCATCAGCCAATGAACTAATCTCACATCCTGCCAGTGTTTCTTGTTAGGTAGTGCCTAAACCCACTTCAAGGTCTGTCACACCAAGGCCTACTTCTCAAGAGAGGCTATTTTGCCCCCGAAGAGGAGACACTTGGTAATGTCTGGAGACATTTTTGGTTTGTGGGGGGTCCGGGGGTGGGGGGGGTGTGGCAGGACCTATCAGCAACAAGTGGGTAGAGGCCAGGAATGCTGCTAATATCCTACAATGCACAGGACAGGAACCCACAACAAAAAAACTATCCAGCCCTAAATGTCAATGGTGTCAAGATTGAAAAACCCTGCTCTAGGAGATGATCTATCACATATATATCCTAGAATCACAAGGCCATACCTGTTAACTCATAAATGTTGACAATGACTGTGCCAGGTAGGTGGTAACAGAATATACACCTTTAAAAAAAATCCATCATAGAATTTCTACATGCAACATAAATAGGTGCATTAAAATGCTTTAAAAGATTTTACACACTTCTGAACCTGTCATGGGGACAAACTTAGAGAATTTGTTTAATCTCCAAAAGTTTGTATTTAATTGATAATGAGCCTACAGATATTTAACTAACAACTTAGAAACAATCATTCACACTACATCACTAAAGAATGAGCTATTTTGAGTTTTTCAGATCTTCCAAAGAATGCCAACATATTTTGAGTTAATTCTTTTGATGAAATCCTTTTTCAGATTTATTAAACCTATTTTGGAAGTTTAAGTCAATGAAATTCAGCCAGAAGAAAAACTAAAGAGAGAAATACTGAAAATGTTCAGATCAAACTTCCATTATTTACAGATAATGTAATTGTCTCCTTGGAAAACTCAACTACATAAAAAAATAACTAATAAAAGCTAAGTAAGAAAACTAGTTATAAAACCAACACAAAAAAAGTCTATAGCTACGGGGCGCCTGGGTGGCTCAGTCAGTTATAAAAGTCTATAGCTTTCCAAAATTAAGAGACTGACAATCCAAGAACTTGGTGAGAATGTACAGCAACAGAAACTTTCATACATTGCTAGCAATAATGTAAAACTGTATAACTTTATAAAAGACTATTTTTCCAAAGTTAAATGTACACTTACTCTATGAGCCAGCAATCCTGCTCCTAGAGAAATGAAACAAACATCCACACAGAGACCTGCATGAGAATATTAACAACCAAAATTGGAAAAATCCAACTGTCCTTCAAAAGGCAAATGGAGAGACTCCTGGGTGGCTCAGTCGGTTAAGCGTCTGCCTTCGGCTCAGGTCATGATCCCAGGAGTCCCACATCTGGATCCTTGCTCAGCCGGAAGCCTGCTTCTCCCTCTGCCTGCCACTATCTGCTTGTTCCCTCCCTCCTTCTCTCTCTCGACAAATAAAAATTTTTTTTTTTTTTAAAGATTTTATTTATTTATTTGAGAGAGAGAATGAGATAGAGAGAGAGAGCATGAGAAGGGGGAGGGTCAGAAGGAGAAGCAGACTCCCCGCCGAGCAGGGAGCCCGATGTGGGACTCGATCCCGAGACTCCAGGATCATGACCTGAGCTGAAGGCAGTGGCTTAACCAACTGAGCCACCCAGGCGCCCGACAAATAAAAATTTTTAAAAAATTTTTTTAAAAAGGGAAAATGGATAGGAGCACCTGGGTGGCACAGTCGGTTAAGCCCCTGATTCTTGGTTTCAGCTCAGGTAGTGATCTCGGGATCCTGTGATCGAGCCCTGCATTGGGCTCCACACTCAGCATGGAGTCTGCTTGAGATTCTCTCTCCCTCTCCCTCTGCCACTCCTGTTCATGCTCTCCCTGTCTCAAATTCTCAAATAAAAAAATAAATCTTAAAAAAAAAAAGGTGAATGGATAAATTGTCTAGTGTCTATATAATGAAATACTACACAGAAATAAGAAGGTATGAACTACCTTTATACGGATACTGAGTTCATGAATGAACCTCAAAAACAAAATGTATAAAAGTAGCCAGAGAGAAAAAAAGAATATGAGTACATGCTAAACAGCTCAACTAAAATGTAGAAATTGTGAGACTGGATAAAAAATAAAGATCCAACTATATGCTGCCTATTAAGAAACCCACTTTAAACATAAAGATACAGATAAGTTAAAGGATGGAAAAAACATGCTATGCTAACACTAATCAAAAGAAATCTGGAGAGACTATATTAATATCAGACAAAGTAGATTTCAGAGCAAAGCATATTACAGGGTTATTTCATAATCATAAAGAGGTCAATTCATCAACAGAACATACTCTTAAATGTCTACCTAATAACAGAACTTCAAAATACATGAAGCAAAAATTAACAGAACTGCAAGGAGAAATGGAGAAATCTATAATAATAGTCGAAGATTCTAATATCCTTTCCTCAGTAATTACTAGAATAAACAAAATCAACATGGATATAAAAGACTCGAACAACACTACCAACCAACTTGACCTAATAACCAACTTGACCTAATTGACATTTATAGAACACCCATTTAACAACAGAATACATTCTTTTCAAGTGCCCACAAAAGACCAAGACATGCCATATTCTATGGCCATAAAGCAATTCTCAATAAATTTAAAAGGATTTAAATCAAAAGTATGTTCTCTAACATGATCTTAAATGGAACTAAATTAGAAATCAATAACAGAAAGATCTCTGGGGAAATCCACAAATATTTGGAAACTAAATAGAACACTTCTAAATGACCTATGGGTCAGACACAAAATCAAAAGGAAAATTAGAAAGCATTTTGAACTGAATGAAAATTAAAACTAAAATTTCAATAGGTTACTTTTGTTTGGAGCTAAATTATTCTAAATTTCATCTAGGGAAAAAAGATACACTAGAATACTGAAATTGTCAAATGGTGGTTGGGGATGGGGAGAAGCTGGTCCTACCAGACATTAAAATTTTTAAAACATATAATTTAGATATAACATTATAAAATGTGATTGTTGTAACAACAAACAGAAAAATGCAAAAACCTCAAGAACATGTAAGCATTTAACATATATATGGGAATTACCCAATAAAAACTGTAGGTACTAGTCACTGGGGCGGGGGACGGAGGGTGGGGAGAATTCAAGTCAATTCCCTCTATCACTCAAATACCAAAATAAACTGTAGATTGACTAATTAGGGGTCACAAACTCAAATGTCCTTAAGGATCATGTAAGTAAAATAAAATGTTCAAATCTAAATATGTGAGGTATAAGACAATTGGGAGTTGTGAGGACTGGGGCAAATCAGAAGATAATCCCAACTTTTAAAAACAGTATACTAGAGGGAAAAAATAAACAACAAATCCCCACCTCTTCGAGGGGTGAAATCAGGCTATTGAATAAAAATGTTTTCAGTTTCTGATTTAAATGTAAAAACTGAAACTACACCAGTACTAAAAGAAAGTTAAGGTGGGACTATAACTTTGAAGTAGAGAAAGTTTTCTACAAACATAATATGAAAGGAGTAACCAAAATTTTATGGATTTTTCCCTCATTAAAATTTGAAACTTACAGGGTGCGTCGGTAAAGCGTCTGCCTTCAGTTCAGGTCATGTCCCAGGGTCCTGGGATAGAGCCCCAGATCAGTCTCCCTGTTCAGCGGGGAGTCTGCTTCTTCCTCGGCCCCTCCCCCCTGCTCCTGCTTTCTCTCTCTCACTTTCTCTCTAATAAATAAATAAAATCTTAAAAAAAAAAAATTTTTTTTTTTTTAAACTTACATGTGGCAAACAAAACACACCAAAAAAGTTAGAGACAACTGGAAAAAATTTTACCATAAAAAACGTTACACAAAAATCAATACATCTGATTCTGAGACCCACCCATTTGGGTTATGAGAATCAGATTCACTTACACCTCTTCTTCAAATTATGAGACTTTTCTTCTCCTTCATGAGGATTGATTCAGATTTTGTACAGCCCGTGAGTAGGCATTTTAAGACAAAAGTTACCATGCTTGTGCACTGAATATGTTAAGTTCTTCGTGTAAAGAACCAGTAATTTGTTGTTTATAAACCATAATCATCTCATGCATCATATTCCCTAAAATGCATTTTTTTTAATTGACTTCCTCAGCTTTTACTGCCCTGTTAGCATTTTTTTGCATTAAAGATAGAATTACATAAACAATGATTTAGAAGAATTATAACATCAAATATTGGCAGGAATACAATGAAAAGGGCACTTAAATATGGTGACAGACATGCAATTTTTTTCTTTTTAAGATTTTATTTATTTTTTGACAGAGAGAGACAGCAAGAGAGGGAACATAAGCAGGGGGAGTGGGAGAGGGAGAAGCAGGCTTCCCACCAAGCAGGGAGCCCAATGTGGGGCTCGATCCCAGGACCCTGGGATCATGACCTGAGCCGAAGGCAGATGCTTAACGAATGAGCCACCCAGGCGCCCCTGCAATTTGACAATATGCATCAGAAGGCTTTAGAAAGTACACATCCATTAATCCAACAATTCTCCTAGAACTTCATCCTGATGAAATGTGGAGTTATGTAATATTTAAAGATGCTTTATGCAGTGTTAATAACCAAAATTGGAAACCTAAATATTTGACAATGGGAAATTAACTAGATTATGGTATATCCACACCCCTTCAAAAATGAACATCTATACTCATTTATGGGGAAATGTTCACATTATATTGTTGAGCAAAGAAAAGCAGACTTCACAATGTTAATACAGTTAACACTACTGAACTGTAACATTTAAAAACAGTTAAGAGGGTAAATTTTATATTATGTGTTTCTTACCACAATTTTTAAAAGGAAAAAGAGAACAAAAGCAGGCCTCAAGTTGTCACACACATATTTGGCATAAATATCTATCATATATATTTCCTATATAATATAGAAACATATGTTATTATATATATTTCTATTTATACATAGAAAAAAGGCTAGAGAACTAAATACTAATATGCTGAGTAGTTAAATCTATGGATGATAAGATGTGGGCTGTTTTTAATATGTTTTCTTTTACGCTTCAGAATATTTACAATTTGTATGAATTAGTTATGGTAAAAGATTTCCAGATAAGCTATTACTCTCATCCAGATGTTCCCAAATTGTATAATGGATACAATTCTACCTTTTATCATTAACTGGGGAAATCACTACAGATATTAATTACGTGTTCTGTACTCAACACTGGACTGCCCTCAGAAGCTACTGGAGTGTGTAATACTACTTCTCTCACTCATTAAGTAGCCCAGACTACAATGCTTTTAACTCTTCTGTCAGCTTTTACGCTTTTGTCTCTTGCTCAGTGGCTCCTGTCATTTCTCACTACTGCCAGGATGCTGTCTTTCTCTATTTTAATTTACCCCTTTTAATTTAGTAGTAAACCTAAAGTTTAAGAGCTCATTAATAAAAAAGAGAAAGAATAAAAAGACCAAGGGAGGGCATAGAGTCTCTCCTAAGGTACAAATTAGAGGAGGCTTTTGTGAGAGATTTCTGACACCTAAAAAATTTTCTTTGGGAAAGGGAGGTGAGGCAGTGGTGTATTTCTGAAGTCGAATCTGTTTCAGCCCAGCCACTCCATTGTCCTCTACCATGGCATGCATGCCCAGTGACATTCACAAATAAGACATATGCTCCTGGACAGCCAGGGGGCTCTCATAAGGGCTAGTTCAAGTTTGAACATCCTGTGGGCTGTGTGTAACTCCTAAAGGGTAAAAGCTGTACCTCCACACCATCCTTTGGCACTCAAGAAAAGTCAAATCTTGAGGGAGAGTCAGTTATTGAGGGGATAACCTTGAATTTATTCAGACGTCTATATATGAATGTGTTTCAAAATAAATTATTTAAAATACAGTGTTTTATATTTAACAGCATGACAGAGGTGTGTGGTGACACCATGGCAGAGAGCTGTGTTTTCAAGGTCATGGGTATCAGGAATGTGAGTGCTGAATACCATGTCCAATTAATCATATCTTACCTCATTGATGTCTCATGAATAGAAGTCACCAGCTTTACCCAAAAGGACCTGGGTGAGGTCAGAAACCGACAAATGCTGAGAAACTGTGCTCTAAAAAAGGGCGAGGCAACCCGCTGAGTAACTGTGTGTGTTTAAGGAGGGAGAGCAGCTTCCTCATTACCAATATTGACCCAAAGAAACCAACTTTCTTTGTTTCAACATGCAATCTTACCTCTAGTTCAACTGAAAAGCTGGAAGGCACCATAACCGGAGGCCAGAAGCAGAGATGTGGCTATTACGAATGCCTGCCAACTAGCATAGAGACAACTAGCATGTGCCTTCCCGTGTGTTCCTGGTGCTAGAAGGCCACCAAAAGGAAGTACCACCACTCTGCCTCATCACCCTACTTCTCAGCTTCTGGTTGAGACATGTACTAGAAAGGATGGATTCCTATCCTTTGTGTGAAGGCTGCACATTCTTACCCAATGTGCCTTTTCTCACAATATCCTTCCCTACCAATCTTATCATTTGGGGCTCATTTTCCCCAAGAAGCTCTGCCTTGGTTATTTTTTGTTTCACTCACCTCTCTTTTAACTTCTACAGCATCTAACTGTAAGAACTGGCTATTAATTATATACCACCTGGTATTTTTTTACTTTCTTCATCTTATGCTTCATATCACGTGCTGGACTCTAACATACTAAAAACTGGCTCCTGTGACTCACACAATGGCAGCCTTAGCACAGCACAGGACATGTAACTGGGGCTCACAAGACAGTTATCTGATTAGAAAGGCCCGGTACTCAGACACTATGCTCCGTCAGAAGTGATTCAACACATAAGCATTTTGCTCTGGCCTCCAACTGACAGCATCTTAATCAGAAGCAACGATAAGGGGTCAAAGACCAAATAGAGCCATAGGCCAAAGACCCAAAGGGCACTTGTGTCCAAATAAACTGGTTGGATGGATCTTGGGCCCTGGGTGACCAAACCAGGAGCCCAAAGGTTATAGGTTACAGCCAATCACTATTCTCAAGAGTGTGATGAAAGTTAAATTAACATATGTAAAGACAAAATTCAAAGACCAAAGGCAGTGGTTTAAAAAAATGTGGCTGATCTGCCCCCTAAGAGACTGAATGTGTCACTTTCCCCTGGCTTCACTTTACTTCCAAGGGAAGCAAGTCTGTATTCACTTGGAGCACCCTTGCATGTTGCCTCAAAAGATATTGTGCATGCTAAAAATTACTGAGTGAAAGTTTGGTGAGGAACAGGATATTTATAGTCTTAAAAGTATTATACCACAAAATACTTATTAACTACAAAGTAAAAAATAGTACCTCACAGTAGAGAAGCCTGGCACACAGCATTTATCCAGGTGATTAAAGTTAATCACCAGTGACAGGACAAATAGACATCACATGTCTCTTGACAGGATTCACTGAGAGACACAATGACACTCTGGTATTCTAGCCAAAAACACAAAACCTGTATCTAATCATAGGAAACATCAGACTTACCAAATTAAGGGACATCTTACAAAAAGAAACTGATCTGTACTCTAAAAAGATCAAGGTCATGAAAGACAGAGCAAGATTAAGGAGCTGGTCCAAATTAAAAAAGATTTAAGAGACAGGACAACTAAATAAAATGTTTCATCCTGAATTAGTTCCTGGACTGGGGAGAAATGTTTTTCTTTTGCTATAAGGGATATTGGTGGGACAACTGGTAAAATCTGAAATAATTACATAACAGCATTATATCAAAGTTAACCTTCTGATTTTGACAACTGTATAGTGTTGTTGTTGTTGTTGTTTTTTAAGAAAATAAACATTGAAGTACTTACGGGAAAGGGGTCATTATATCTGTAACTGTCAGATGGTTCAGAAAAAAAATATGTCTATAGACAGAATGAAAAGTAAATGTAGCAAAACCTTAGCTTTTGGTGAATATGGGGAAAATGTATATGGGAATTTCTGTACTATTTTTTTTTAAGGTTTTATTTATTTATTTGACAGAGAGAGACACAGGGAGCGAGGGAACACAAGCAGGGGGAGTGGGAGAAGCAGGCTTCCCGCAGGGCTCGCAGGGCAGGGAGCCCGATGTGGGGCTCAATCCCAGGACCCTGGGACCATGACCTGAGCCTAAGACAGATGCTTAACAACTGAGCCACCCAGGCGCCCCAGAATTTCTGTACTATTTTTAAACTGTTTCTATAACTCTGAATTATTTCAAAATCTGAGGAAGAAAGAAGAAAAGGAAGAAAGGAAGGAAGAAGGAAGAAAGGAAGCGAGGGAGGGAGAGAGAGGGGAAGGAAGGAGGGGATAGAGGACAGGAGAGAGGAAGGGAGGGAGGGAAATAGACATTCAGATGGATATGGTATGTTTAAGACCGGGCTTTCTGGGGCGCCTGGGTGGCTCAGTCGTTGAGCCTCTGCCTTAGGTTCAGGTCGAGCCCCGCATCAGGCTCCCTGCTCTGTGGGGAGCCTGTTTCTCCCTCTCCCACTCCCCCTGCTTGTGTTCCCTCCCTCACTGTCTCTCTCTCTGTCAAAAAATAAATTAAAAAATCTCACAAAAAAAAAAAAAGACCGGGCTTTCTGATCACAGAGACCCAGGTTCCAAGACTAGCATTTCTCCTTTGACATAGGCAGCAATGATGAACTGGATGAGCACAGACATTTGGAGCTACGCAGATCTGGGTGCTAATCACTGTGCCTCACACAAACTAAGCTCAAAATAAATGATGATATTTATTATTTCAAATTTAAAAAGAAAATAAAAATACAGAAGGCTTCCACATTTATTTTATGGGAACAAGTAAGTAATTTTACGGGGCAAGAAAGTCTAGCCATATTACCAAAACTCTGGCATTAAATATAGGAAAAAGAAAACTATAGATTACCCATTTATAAATAAAGATGCAGAGGTATTCAATAAAAGGCTAGCAAATGGAATCTGGCAGTATGTTAAAATAACAGACCAAAAATCAAATTCTTTCAGAAAGGATGGATGGATGGATGGATGAATGAATATCAAGAAACCCACTAAAATAATCAGTTATAGGAGTCAAAAAAGAAAAAGGCTTATAAATTCAATAAAAAGAAATTCTCAGTATTTGAACATCTTTTCCAGATTTTTAAGTGTTTATTTTTCCACTGGGAATATCTGTAACTTTTCTGATTATAAAAGTAATTACGATTATTGCAAAATTTTTCAAGTAATGCAAAAGCAAGTAGAGTAGAAAGTTTTCTGACTCGTCCATGATAATGTCTAGTCCTTCCAGTTTGTGAAAGTATATTTATAGGTAGACAGATAGCAAGCCACTGAGCAAGAAAGAGGAGAGAGAAAACCCCATTCTGAGAATAAAAGGTGGACTCTGTCCCTACCAATTGCTCTATTTGAACTAGGGGCTCTCAAAAAGCACACGGCTGATAAAACAGAATCCACCAGGGGATGCGTCTCCCTCTCCACCATCCTCCCCCTTCCTGCCTGACCAGTCACCATCAATCCAGACGGTAGCAGTCCACCTGTGAGTCACATCAGAGAAGCTCTAAACACAGATAGGTCCTCACCACTCAGATCCTAGCCAACCTCAGTTATCAATGTGTTCTGTGTAGAAAGATAGGAGGATGAAAAAAGTTTTTTTTAATTTAAAAAGAGAACATTTAGGTATAACATTTAAAAGTATAGATGGAAAAATTAAAAGAATTAAGGAGCTCTTGTATAGTAGAACCCACTCAAAAATCATCATCTTCATCACCATCTGCTTTGGGGACTACACAGTGTAAAAAGCGTATTATTCCAAGTACACTTGTGTTTCAATTCTCTCGTGTTTCAGAGGCAGGCAGTAGTTTTTCAGAATTCAGACAACACACCTTATCATTCAAGTAATGGACAGAAGAGGAAGTGGGCAGGCAAGCGGAAACCCGATTCACCAATGCTATTCTCTCTCTGTGGCCAGAAAATAAGGCATTTTCCAATAATAAAGGGCCCAGCACCCAACAGGAAGCATGCCCACTCCCAATTCCAAATAACTTGCCCTGCAAAAGGTAAAGAGCCTTCTGGAACCAGGGAAGTTAAAGAGTCTGATCTCATCCCTTCAGAATAACCAGAGCTCAAGGTTACAGTAACTTAACTCCCCAGTATTATTTTGACCAACTTCATAAAAACAAAAGCTGCCACTGATACACTTCAGTGCCCGGCCACTGCACCAGAGAAGCACATATTAAAAATTAATCCAGCTGGCAAAGCACCATTCAATGTCAGGCAGTTCTACATATGAGACACAGCTCTGAGCCGGCCTGGACTGAATGCTGATCTTTAATTGTCAGGAACTTCTACAATTTAGATCATGGCCTCTTTCTTCTCCTAGTGTGTCTAATTCTGGTTGGTCAGCTCTGCTGTGGCTGAGCAACCAAACTTCCATTTGGCCTCGCTACTTTCTCGGTTCTTCCACTCTCCCCACCGTTCATCTCCTTCCCTAGGGCTCACCACCTCCAAATGCAGGTTGCTAACTCATATTCCTCTCTTCATGCCCTTCTGCACTATCTGTGGCAAATTCACATACTAGCAAAGTGCCAGCCATCACCTCTATTCTGGAGTAGACATCGACGGGAGTGGGATTTCACTAGATGGCGAAAAAAGAAAGGGATGATCCAGGCCGAGAGCAGACTTAAAAAACACGCTGAGGGTGGATAATTGAGGAAGTGGCGAGTGGTCCAGTGTGGATGCAGCTTAATGTCCAATACATCTCTACTTCTGGGGTCTGCTTCTCCCAAGTGCCACACACCAACCACACACCAGGCTCTCCAAGTGGGGTTCTTCAGATACCACAAACCTAAACTATTCTGGCCCAAACCTTTCTCCTCCTCTACTCTAAATCTTGGCTAATAGAGCCACCATGGATTCAGTTAAACTCAAAACCTCAGTCATCTCAGACTCTTCCCTCTCTGTCCAAACAGAGTACACCAACAACTGGCATTGATACAATTCCAAAATGGTCGTGAAGCTGGGTCCCCACTCTCAGTTCCTACTACCACTAACTGTAGCTGTATCTTGCACCTGGACGACTGCAGAACCCAGTGTATGCTACCCGAACTCTCCCTCTTCCCTGACTGCTTCCCAGTCACTGTCACTTATGAAGCCTTCCCCACCACCAGCAGTTTGTCTCTCCCTTGCTCTCATAGTGCTTTGTAGCTATCTTTACCAATACAAAACCAGCATGCAGTATAAGCATGATTTAAAACATGTCTGGCTCCACCCCTCAACAAATTCCTCAAGGACAGGCACCATGTTTTCCGGTTTCCCCAGCATCTTACGTAGTACCTCAATACAGCATTTCACAATAAAATATTATTAAATAAATAAAAACTCCAATCAGCCTCCCTGCTCCAGCTTCTCCTTCATCAAGTTTTCCTTCTTATGCACTTTTTTCTAACTTTTTATTTCAAAATAATTACAGATACATAGGAAGGTGGAAAAATAGTACAGAGAGGACGCATGTAGCCTTCATCCAGTTTCCCCCAATGGTAACATCCTTACCTAACTATAGTACAATAACAAACCCAAGAAACTGACGCTGACACAATCTTCAGACCTTATTCAGATTTTACCTCATATGCATGTGTATGTGTAGGTTTGGCTCCATGTAAACTTACCACATGTAGAGACTCATGTAACCACCACCACAATCAAGATACAGAATGGTTCCATCACTACAATGATCCTTGTACTGCCTCTTTACAGTAAACTCATCCTCCTCCCTACCCCACCCTCGGCTCCAACCCTAATTCCTGACAACCATTAATATGTTCTCTAACTCCATAACTGACATTCTTAACAATGGCCCACACCAAACGGACCCTTCTCAGAGCCTTGGGCCAGCAGTACCCACTGCCTACAGAATAAAGTTTGCAGATCTCAGCATGGCCTTCATGATGTGGTCTGGATATACTGTTCCAGCATATTGCTTACCTCCACTCCCATGAACTCACTATTCCAGCAAGAGAAGACAATGCACTCACTCCCTAGGAACATGCTTCACACTTTCCTGCCTTTGTATCTTTGCTTATGTTGTTCCTCTGCTTATGTTGTTCCTCTGCCTATACATTCCCCCCTGGTTTTTCCACTCAGAAAAAGCATCTCTAAAGGCTCAGCTCAAATGTCATATTTATAAAAAGCTCTTCCTGACCTCCAACATCCCAAAGCAATTGACTTTTCCCTCCTCTGTGATCCCTCTGTTATAGCACTCAGAGCACAGAATTGTTGTGTGTCTGTGTCTTCCCCACTTTACCCTGATCCAGCAAACACAGGGGTATGTATTATTCATTTCTGTCTTCACAAGACCCAGTGGTTTGGTTTCAACAGACTTTCACAAATCCTTCCTTTGTGCTATCGGTCACTAGCTGCACTTGGTGCTGGAGATGCAAAAATAAATATGCTTATAAGGGGCTAATAAAAAAAGGGGGGGGCTAATGAGCTGCTACCCCAGTGCCTAGCTCACTGAGGATATACACCAGAAACTTCTGGAATGAGTGAATCCTAAAAATCTGCAGGTCATTTGAAAACACTTTTAAGACACAATGACCTAGGGGCGCCTAGGTGGCTCAGTCGTTAAGTGTCTGCCTTCGGCTCGGGTCATGATCCCGGGGTCCTGGGATCAAGCCCCACATCAGGCTCCCTGCTCAGCGGGAAGCCTGCTTCTCCCTCTCCCACTCCCCATTTGTGTTCCCTCTCTTGCTGTGTCTCTCTCTGTCAAATAAATAAATAAAATCTTTAAGGAAAAAAAAAAGACACAATGACCTAGGGATGCCTGGGTGGCTCAGTTAGTTAAGCGTCTGCCTTCAGCTCAGGTCATGATCCCAGGGTCCTGGAATCGAGTCCCACATCAGACTTCTTGCTCAGCGGGGAGCCTGCTTCTCCCTCTGCCTGCCGCTCCTCCCTGCTTGTGTTCTCTATCTCTCTGGCAAATAAGTAAATAAAATCTTAAAAAAAAGACACAATGACCTAGAGTAGAAATACATCAGCCATGGATCCTGATGCTGCTGAGTGACACAGAAGCCACCAATCACTGATCATTCAATAAATGCTTACTGAGTGACTACTACAGGTCAGGCACTTTTCAAGGTACTGGGGACACAGCAGTCAACAAAACTGATAAAAATACCTGCCCTTGTGGAGTTTTCAAGTACAGGGAGACAGGAAATAAAATACATACATAAATTTAAAAGTAGGTTATAGATTGTGGTATGGAGTGCTTTGGAGAAACACAAAACAAGGTTGACAGGGGGTTATATATGTTGAGAGGAAGGTGGACAGTTCTAAATCAATGGTCAGTGAAGGACTCCCTGAAATGACATTTGAACAAAACCATGAAGGAGATAAGGGAGCATGCCATGGGGCTACTTGGGAGGAAGACTGTCCCAGGCAGAGAGAAAAGCAGGCAGAAGCACATCAAACATATTCAAGAACTAGCAAGAAGGCTCGTGAGTGTTAGGAAATGAGCTCGGAAAGGTGGAGGATTAGCGGGTGGGAGAGGGTGAAGGAGGGGAGATCATGCAGGGCCTTGTATGACACAGCAGGATTTTGCCTTGATTACTGATGACACTTTATTTCACTCTTTATCCTTTTCTACCTGTATGTCTTTCCCATGTTAACAAGCACCCAAAATAGCACTCAGGGGTAAAATAATTTATCAAATACAGATAACTGATTACTCCCAGCTACCAGGATGCAAAACATACTGGACACGGCCATCAAAAGGTGAGAATGCATCATCAAAGCCTTCTAGATTAGACTTATACTAAAATCAACCCATTTCTAAATTCAGTAATTCTTCTTTAAAAAATTGATTTTTCCCAGGGTGCCTGGTGGCTCAGTCGGTTAAGCATCTGACTCTTGATCTCAGCTCAACTCAGGTCTTGATCTCAGGGTCGTGAGTTCAGGCCCTGCATTGGGCTCCATGCTGGGCATGGAGCCTACTTAAAAAAAAAAAAAACAGAAATTTTTTTTTTTTTTTAATTTTTCCCTGAATCATCAGAGTAATACAGGAGAAGCTCCCTCTTCTATGATTCAATCAGGCCAATGATTGAAATCATTAGCAGTGTGCGTATAGCAGAGATTAGCCCATGACCACTCAGTCTGTTGTGAGCAGTCATGTGTTTTACAGGAGGAATCGGCGGGGGGGGGGGGGGGGGGGGGGACGGACACCTGTTAATCTCATCAGGTGGATTAGTTGAGAGAACTTCTATCTTACAGAACATCTGGGCAAGATGGTAACAGGAGGACAGGTGTCTCCTGCCCTGTTTTCTTTAAAATAAAGAAACACAAAAATAGAGAGAAACCTATATCTGTATCTGAGCTAGAAACCAGGAAGAATGCCATCCCACCTGCCCAGAACTTTGAGGAATTTCTGTTAGATATACTCAGGATGGAGCAGGACCAAAGATGGGCTAGCAAGCTTTCTATGGAGAAACAAGTATTCTGGCAATAAATGTAGGCAACGCCAGCAGAACACACGAGGACAAGCGCAGCACACACAGCTGCTACAGCACTGGTCAAGGCCCACACCAAACGGACCCTTCTCAGAGCCTTGGGCCAGCAGTACCCCACCCACCTCTTGCCCAGGCCACCAAGTCTGACAGAGGGAGTGGCACTAAAGGGCTGGACCTGGCATGGGCAGCCCCAACATAAATTCAATAACCTAAAATTTCCCCTTGTTTCTTCACTTGGATATGAAGAAGTCAGACAGACACTCAGTTATCTCTGTAAGAATCCTTCCCTCATGAGATTATGGTGATGGTTGCAAAACTCTGTTTGGAATAAGATTTAAGGAATCAATGTAACTATGATACTCAAGTAAGCTGTTACTTAAAAAGGAATTTCTAAACCAGGAAAGACTGGTCAAAACTCTGAATGCCAATTTAAATAGTAATAGAGGAAAGGAACACCAAATTGAGGGCTACAGAAAATCAAATTAGTAAAGTAAAACTTAAATTCCTCAAGAACTCAGAGAAGAAGTTAAAGAAGATAAAAATGAGGTAGGGATTAATTTTAAAAGTACGTGACAGGGAAAGAGCACAGCATATTAAAGGCCTGGGCTCAACAAAAAACTGTGAAAACTAATAAATTCATTAAAGTTTCAGGATACAACCAACATGCAAAAATCTATTGTAGTTCTATACACTAGTAATGAGCTATCCAAAAAGCATATTAAGAAAACAATCACAGGGGCGCCTGGGTGGCTCAGTCATTGAGCGTCTGCCTTCGGCTCAGGTCAAGGTCCTGGGATCGAGCCCCGCACCGGGCTCCCTGCTCCGCGGGAAGCCTACTTATCCCTCTCCCACTCCTCTCTGCTTGTGTTCCCTCTCTCACTGTATCTCTCTCTGTCAAATAAATAAATAAAATCTTAAAAAAAAAAAGAAAGAAAACAATCCCATTCACAATAGCATCAAAAAGAATAAAATACTCAGGAATAAACTAAACCTCAACAGTCCAGGAGGTTCAAGACTTGTACTCTGAAAACGACAAAGCAATTCTGAAGAAAATTCAAGACACAAATAAATGGAAAGACATTCCATGTATGTGTATTGGAAGACTTAATATTGTCTTCCAATAGACTTTCACAGGGGAAAGTCAATACTACCAAAGCAATCTATAGATTCAATGCAACCCTCATCAAAATCCCAGTAAAACAGAAAGATCCACCCTAAAATTCATAAGAAACCTCAAGAGACTCTGAATAGCCAAAATAATCTTCAAAAAGAACGAAGTTGCAGGACTCACACTTTCTGATTTCAGACTTACTATGAAAGTATGGTCATCAAAACAGTGTGATACTGGCATAAAGACAGATACAGAGATCAATGAAATAGATTAGAAAGCCCAGAAATAAATTTTCACATATATAGTCAAATAATTTTTCGACAAGAGTGTCAAGACAATTCAAGGGGGAAATGACAGACTTTTCAACAAATGGTGTTGGGAAAACTGGGATGCACAAGGGAAAAAAAAAAAGAAAAAAAGAAAAAATGGAGACCCTTACAATGTACATAAAAATTAACTCGAAATGGAACAAAGATCTAAACATAAGAGCTCAAACTATAAAACTCTTAGAAGAAATCATAAAGGAAAAGCTTCATGAAAATGGATTGGGCATTGATATCTTGAATATGACATCAAATGCACAAAAGGAAAAATAAATGGGACTACATCAAAATTAAAGGTTTTTTGTTTTTTTGTTTTTTTGCATCAAATGACACTATCAGCAGAACGAAAAGGCAACCCTCTGAATGGGACACAAATTTGTCTGATTAGGAGTTAATATCCAGAATATATAAAGTACTCCTACAACTCAACAACAACAAAAAAAACAACCCTATTAAAAAATGGACAAGAGACTTGAATAGACATTTCTCCAAAGATCTACAAATGGCTAATTAGGCACATGAGAAGATGCTCAACATCACTCATCTTTTGGGATATGAGAATCAAAACCACAGTGACCTACTACTTCACACCCAGTGGGATGGCCATTAAGAAACAGAAACACCACACACACACACACACACACACACACACACACAGAGAGAGAGAAAATGACAAGTATTAGCAAAGATGTGGAGAAATTGGAAACTTGTGCATTATTCGTGGGAATGTAAATGGTGCAGCTGTTGTGAAAAACAGTATGGTGATTCCTCAAAAAATTAAACACAGAATTGTGTTTAATACCAACCCATTTCTGGGTATTTACCACAAAGAAGTAAAAGCAAGGACTTGAACAGATACTCGTACACCCGTATTCACAGTGGCCTTATTCACGATAGTCAAAAGCAAGGCAAGCCAAGTGTCCATCAACAGATGAATAGATAAACAAAATGTAAATATGTACAATGGAATACCATTCAGCCTTAAAAAGGAAACTCTGACACATGCTACAACATGAATGAAACTTGAAGACATTACGCTAAGTGAAATAAGCCGGACACAAAAGGACAAATACTGCAGGACTCCGGTTCTAAGCAGTCAAACTCCTACAGACAGAAGGGAGAATGGTGGCTACCAGGGGCTAGGGAGGGAAATAGGAAGTTAGTACCTAATGCGTACAGAGTTCAGTTGTGGAGATGGATGGTGGCAATGGTTGTACCACAAAGGGAATGTACTTAATGCCACAGAACTGTACACTTAAAAATGGTTAAAATGATTTTACAGTATGTATTTTTTTACCACAACTGAGAGAGGAAAAAAAAAAAAAGCCTTGGGCTTGGGGTCAGCAGTCCCTTTCAGTCCCTTTACCCACAATAGATTAATTCTATGGCCTTAGGGAAGTTGCTTAACCCCTCTCACATATAAAATGAGGTAATATCAGTACCTACTCCATAGGACTGAGATAATCCCAGTAAAGCAGTCACCACAGAAACACTAAAAGTTAGCTCCGATGATGATGATGATGATGACGACGACGACGACGACGAGGACTAAGATTATGAGGGTGGCACAGCTGACTCCCAGGACTTTGGCCACAAAAGGACTGTAACTTATTTCTGAATCACTACCTAGGGAAGGATGCTTTCATTTTTTTTTTTTTTTAATTTTACTGATCAAGATCCTTTCACCCTTGCCCCCTTCACCATTCAACTCTTCTAGGATTGAACTACATCCTGTATAATTTTTACCCAGCCAAGTCTCAATGTTGCCTCAGGAGACAGGACATTCCTTGGAAAAATTAAGAACTGGCACCTTCATCCTACAGTGGAAGGTATGATCCAGTTTATAAAAAGCAACTCAATGATGTTCTCCAAGCTAGGCAAAGATTTCAGATCCTTTGTGTCCTCCACTCTACTACCTACAATGTCAACTTTATAGATTTGCCAATGTTTTTGTCATCTTGAAGTGTTATTTGGAGAAGTGCTGACTAGGCTTCGGACCTGTAGAAGTATTATTATCCTTAGCGGAGATGTGCATTTAACCATGTATGATGGCCCAAGCTCTAGATGGGGCAGGGGACAGGGGTTGGGGGAGGAGTTGGGGAATCAAATAGAAGTGGGTGATTCAAGGTCTCAGGAGGCCCATCCCCTCCCCAAGTCCAATGGTTCCCTGTAAGAAAAGTACCTTGTCTCCTTCACCCTTATATTGGGATGAATGGTGATCCATGTCCTAATACCAGAAACCTAAATGTGACCTTATTTGGGAAAAAGGGTCTTGGCATGTAATTAAGGATCTCAAAATGAGATCATCCTGGATCATACTGGTAGGCTGTAAATCCAATGACAAGTGTCCTTAGACCAAGACACTCAGAGGAGAGACAGAAAGAGAAGAGAAGGTCATGTGAAGACAGGGGCAGAGACCGGAGTGATGCAACTACAAGCAAAGGAGCCCCAGGAGCCCCAGGAGCCGCAAGAGGCGAGGAAGGGTCCTCCGCTAGAGACTTTAGAGGGAGGGAGCATGGCCCTGTCGACATCCTGATTTCAGGTTCAGGGACTCCAGAACGGTGAGAAGGTAAATTCTCTGTTGTGGTCACTTGTCACAGCAGCTCTAAAAAAATAATATGGCCCCAAGGATGGGAGAAAAAAGCCAAACACTGTGCTGTACTCCTTCCTCATGGGCACTATCAAAAGTCTTCCTTCTGGTGAATCTTCACTTACATAGGCTACCAAGAAAATTTCATGTCCATTGGTACTGTGCTTTCCATGTGGACTTGGACCTCGGCGTAGCCACGTCCCAGGGACTTCACAGAGAAAGAAGCTCCACACGCCGGAACAGGTCAGTACCGCCAGGCACCCAACCCACCTCATCTCACTTGGACTCTGATCCTTACAGGAGACACAGATTGGAGGAGGAAGGTACACACTTTTGCTTTCAAACCAATTCAAAAGCAAATATGACTGTCCCATCTATGTGGCTCAAAAGATAAGACAGACTACAATGGAAGATGTTTTAAGAACCAGCCTAGGGAGTTTCTAAAGGAATCTGAAACACAGGATTTTCCCAGTGGACTATAGGACAGGGGGACAAATGCCACAGCCCCAGTCCTCCCTCCCCCCTCCTCCTCACTGCTGGGCCTTGTATTCTCTTCACTTCTTTTTTTCCCTGTGTCTTTCACACTATGAATATGTCCTTATATGAAAGGAACTACACACACAGTGGAAACCAAAAAATTGTGACAGTCAAGCCTGATGTAGCAGCTACACGTCCTATACTTTCTGCTAAAATCACAAGCTAGTGGTGGGAGTTCAATAATGTCCTGCCTCCTCAGGGCCTATAGCTGTTCTGCTCATCATAATTTAAGCAATGTTTGCCCTCATGAGTAGGGCCTCAAAATATATTGGTCGAATGACCAGTTTGTATCATAAGGTAAAATATCAAAATGGTAAATTTTATGTTACGTATATTTTACCACAATAAAAAAAATTTTTTTAAACCACAATGAGATACTACTTCATACCTACTAGAGTGGCTATTATCAAAAAATAAAATAACAAGTGTTGGAAAGGATGTGGAGTAATTGGAACCCTCATGCCTTACTGGAAGGAATGTAAAATTGTTCAGCTGCTGTGGAAAACAATTTGGAGGTTCCTCAAAAAGCTAAATGTAGAATTACCATATGACCCAGCAATTCCACTCCTGGGTACATACCCAAAATAACTAAAAAAGAATGTTGTTTTTCAAACAAAAACCTGTACAAAAATCTTCATATCTACATATTCACAATAGCCAAACATAGAAAACAACCCAAATATCCATCAGTGGATGAATGGATAAACAAACTGTGATATATCTAATAATTCTGAGGACTATTATAGCAAGGAATATTATTCAGGCATAAAAAGGGATGGAGTACAGATACATACCACAACATGAATGAACCTCAAAATTATTATGCTAAGTGAAAGAAGCCAGTCACAAAAGATAGTCATACACTGTATGATTCCATTTATATGAAATATCCAGGATAGGTAAATCCATAGAGATAGAAAGCCAATTGGTGGATTCCAGTGGCTGGGGAAGGAGGAAATGGGAGTAACTACTTAATGGGAACCAGTTTCCTTTTAGGGTGATGTGAAAATCCTTTGGAACTAGACAGAGGAGGTGGTTGTGCAACCTTGTGAATGTACTAAATGCAAATGAACTGTTCACTTTTAAATGTATATTATATGAATTTCACCTCAATTAAAAAAGAAAAGGTGAAATAAATCCTACTTTGCCATCTAACCATAGAATTCAAAGTAAATAATACATATAAAAACATTTGTTTTAATGACTTAACTAGTCATCAGGGTTTCTTAAGCCGAGCACTACTGACTTTGGGCTAGATGAATAATCCCCTGTCGCGAGGGGCCGTCCTATGCACTGCAGGATCAGCTCAGCAGCAACCCTGGCCTCACCCATTTGATGCCAGTAGCACACACACATACCACTTGCCAAGTTGTGACAACCTAAAATGTCCCCAGACATTGCCAAATGTCCCTTGGCAGGCAAAATAGCCCCCGATTAAGAACCACTGGTCTAAATGGAAAAAGGGCTCTCCCAGCAATTACTAAGAATTTGTTCTTTTTCAATCCCCTGTCGACCTGCCAGTGTGACTCACTGTTTCCTGCCAACCCTACCAGCCACAAATGACCTATCTATGAACTTCTGGCACCTGATTATAATGTCCTTTCTTCTAATCCCAAGTTCCCCCAAACCATTCACAAGTGCCCCAGGTATGCTGCTTTCTGCCTGCCAGGCCAGAATTTACCCAGTACCCCTCACAGGTTCCCAGTGCCCAGCTCCAGGTCCCCATGAGCACCACGGGACAGAAGAGCATCCTGAAGGTACAGGTCAGGGAAAAAGCAAACCTACCAGTTTTACAAGTAGGACAGAACCTTCCTGTGTCTAGGCCCTCATCCCCCAATCTCAGTAGTTAATTAAAGAACAATGAAAGTCCCACCCATCATCCCATCCCCAAACAGGTTGACAGGTGAAATGAGAAGTCAAAAGCCCCTATTCCTAGAAGATAGGATTAAATTTTCAAGAAGTTCAATTATCTCTACCTTTGGGGGACACAATCAATTGAGGCCTACTTGTTTTGACATTAATCTTTCAGAAAACCCCAAAACCTTGAAAGGAGAAATGGATTCTAATTCCATCTGAACCTGTGTAGCCTTGGACAGGTCATTTAGTCCTCTGGGCACAGTTTTCTCCTTTGCAAAATGTGTGAGTCTGGCTGTTTGAATTCTAAGTTTAATGCATTAATTCAATACCTACTAAGTATCTACTTATTAGGTGTATATGAAAGGTAAGTGGAAACCTAACCACACCCTTTAGGAGCCCAAGTTGGGTCAGGGGTAGGTGGAGAACAGCTAAGATGACAAAGAGATAAATGAACACAGTTAAGATGGAACAAAAAGTGAAGAGGTGTGTGCCAAGAGCTTGAGTGTACGAAAGAACAAACACTGAGAACAACTAATCACATGTAAAATGAGTCAACAGGGATTCCCAGGAGCACCCTTGATCTGTGCAGGAGGTGAAGTGAGGAGCTTGAAGTATCAGGGGTATGGAGGAGGCAGCATTGAATGGAGACTTCTCAGCTAACTATTTTGATTCTTGCACAACTGGAAATACGCAGGATACCACGTCTAACTCTCAAATTGAGCATTTTTGCTGACAAAGACCTTTTCTTTTATCTAGAGGCTGGCAAAGACTCAGGGAGAAGTGGTCCTTCATCACTCAGCAACCTCTGAGCTAAAAGACTCCCTGAAGAGTTAATCATTAGTCCAGTGTGACAAAAGAGAACCAAGAGGCACCCAACCTGATCAGCAGGGCCTAAAAGTTAAAGGTGAGCAGAAAGTCCCAGCAATCTATAAAATACAAAAGGTAAATTCAAAACCACATACTGAGGATATCTCTACAATGACCATGACAGGTCTTCTTCTCAAAGCCAAAACCCAAGGGAAAATTTTTTAAAATTTATATAAGTACGCTTAAAAACAAGTAAATATGTAATATATAAAATATAACTGAAAGGAAAGTTTATTCCTTTTAATATTAAGAGGAAACACAAAGCTGTCAAATAAATGCCATAAACAACAACTTAGCTCCCTAACCTGGCTAAAAGATGCGTCATCCAAATTGCTCTGGCCCGCTTCTGCACTGGCCAACACGGCTTGCATCACCAGCCCTCTCCTGCCAGATTTTCCTACACCTCGCCAACCTCAGGGCAGAAGGTCAAAATCTTCCTTGCTCTCTTAAGTCCAGATCATTACTGCTTCCAACTTCCACTCTCATGCAAAAAAAAATCCCTGCTCCTCTGAGCTCGTGCCACCTGGCTCCCATGGCTTCCACCCTGCTTTGCCTTTTACCTCCAACCTCCTACTCATTTCCCCAAATTCACTGAAGACTTTGGTGTCCTGGCTTCCTCTCTGCCATAACTCTTGCCAACATCTTGGATGGTTTCAAAATCTACAAGGATGATTTACTCCTATACTTTAGCCTCTAAATTTCTTCACTACAAAGACCTCTCGTCTTGTCAAACACCTACATCCATGACCACACCTTAGTCCTTGTCAACACAAATCTTAAATGTCAATTGTTCACTTTCTGACACACCTTCCAACCCTTCCAGTCTCTCATGCCTTCACTCTGGCCTGATCTGTTCTTCAAACTCATCCATCCTCCAGGCTCTCTTTCCATTTTCTCCTGTCAACCAACCTGCTCTCTGGATGGTCTTCTCCCCTGAATCTTTTTTTTTTTTTTTTTTTTAAGATTTTTATTTATTTACCTGACAGAGAGAGAGAGAGAGCACAAGCAGGGGGAGCGGCAGGGAGAGGGAGAAGCAGACTCTCGCCGAGCAAGGATCCGGATGCAGGGCTCAATCCCAAGACCCTGGGATCATGACCTGAGCTGAAGGCAGACGCTTAACTGACTGAGCCACCCAAGTGCCCCCTTCTCTCCTGATTCTTGCCCCGTGGTTGACAACGTGGACTGCTCCTTTGATTCCTCTGCACTCCTGGCTTTCCAGCACATCTACCCAACCCAGAATCAATGCTAAATCCACCTATTGGTTCCTAACCCCAATCTCCTGAGTTCTACCAGAGAAAAATCACACAATCTCAAAAAACTGTATCACTATCAATTCACGGTCTTCATCCTGGCCTGGGTCCTTTACTTGTCCTTGAATAACTCCCACCCCTATTCCTCTTAATGACTAGCCTAAATCCTCAGGAGTCACCTCTGCCCCATACTCACCACCACCCTCAGCAGACAAACTTGCCTCCTTGTTCCAGAAAAGTGAGGGCATCTGTCATGACTACCTTCAAATTCCTATCTCCCCCACACAACCCCAGCCTTCCCACTACAAACTGAATTACGTCCACACTGATTCATTTATCTCCTCCTATCTCTGAGGGTGAAATTTCTTCCTCCTTTTCCAAGGACCAGCCTTGATCCCATTCATTCATTCACCATTTTAATCAAAAGTATTTACTAAGCCCATCCTGTGACAGCCTGTGGACCAAACAGACAAGCTCACGAAGCTTACATTCTAATGAAGGGAGACAATCAACAAATAAATAAGTAAATTACAGAGCATATAGACAGACGGAAAAGGAATAAGGAGAGCTGGGGGAAATGGAGGGTTGTAATTTTTAATAGAATAGTCAGAGAAGAACTCTCTGAGAAAGTGAAATTTAAGCAAAACAGATGAGGGAGAGCAAGCTTTGGGGCTACGTAGAGGAAGACTATTACAGGCAAAAGGAACAATGAGTACAAAAACCCTGAGGCAGGGGCGTGAACTTACCCTGCTTTAAGGAGCTATGAGGAGGCCAGGGTAGATAGAGTGCAATAACCAAAGAGGAGAGTAGTAAAATAGGAGAGAAGTGACCGTGGGCCAGAGAAGAGCACTTCCTAGGCCCACATCAGGATTTACAGTTCTACTTTCAGTGAGATGGGCACTAGGATTGTTCTGAGCAGAGGAGTCACATGAAATGATCTGCATTTTAAAGGATCATTCTGGCTACAGTGAGGAGATTATACTGAGGAAGCTCAGGGAGAAGTAGAAACCAATGAAGAAGCAGCTCGTAATCCAGGCCAATGACAACCTGACCCATGGAGACAGCAGCTGAGGAGGTTAGAAGTGGTTGGGTTTGGGGATATATTGTGAATGGCAAAGAGAGTTTTCTGACAAGCTAGATGAGAAGAGGTTTGGGGCCTGAGAATATGGAAGGACCCAACTGGCTCACTGGAGGAAATGTTTTTGACCTGAAGTAACTAAAAGGATAGAGTTGAAATTCAAAAAGATGAAGATGTCATCTCCTCCAGTCTCTTCTAGAACCTCACTTGAATAGGCAACTGCCCTTACTTTTGTTTTAATTTCTCTCTCTCTCCCCCTCTGCCTCCTGGTGCCTTCCTATTATCCTAATCATATACTCAAACATCTCCTGATCTAGCCACCATACAATCTGTCCTTTTCTTTTCTATTCACACTTCTTAAAGAAATAGTGCAACCCTTGCGGCACCCACCATCAACTCACTACTCTTCTGAAACCACTCTTGTGGAGGCCAATGTCATCCCACTGTCCAATCCAGAGGACATTTTCCAGTCTTTATCCTACCTGTCTTTATCCTACCCTAAATCTGGGGCATTTAATCCTCTTCTAGACTCTGATTTCTTACCTCTGTAGGGTCCCATGTGTGTGAGACAGACATTGCAGTCTACTGATTCTCCCCAAACCTCTCTGGATATTCTTTCTCAGTCTCCTTAAAGGGCTTTCCTTACCAAGCTATCGTTTAAATCTTCCTAAACCTCAATTCCATTCTCAGCCCATTGGTCTTCTCACTCTTGACTTTTCAAACTTGAGTACAAGCACCTCCTTATGGACAACTCCAAACAAATCAATTTCATAATATTCAACTTCCCTAGGTTCTCTTTCCTAAAAATGATTTGCCCAAGTTCCCCAAAGCCCTTATCCCACTTTACCAGAAATAAATAAGCAATCAAAATTTGTAAAAGGCACACCTTCACCCAATTCTCACTGTAGTGCATCCCCCAGAGTGAAAAACACCAGAGCTCTACATGTAAGATCCATAGGGCTTCTTATATTTCTCTGACATATATTTCTGTAAAGGATGCAACATGGTGTTAGTAATGTGATGCACTGGAGTGCCTGGGTGGCTCAGTTGGTTGAGTGTCCAACTTCTGATTCGGCTCAGGTCATGATCTCAGGGTTGTGGGATTGAGCCCTATCGGGCTTGGCACTGGGCATGGAGTCTACCTGGGATTCTCTCTCCCTCTGCCTCCCGCAAGAAAGAGAGAAAAGAAGGAAAGAAGGAAGAAAGAGGAAGGAAAGAAGGAAAGAAAAAGGAAGGAAGGGAGGGAGGGAGGGAGGGAGATGTATGAGTCCATGTTGGAATGTTCTGAATTCAGGTATATCATAGAGTAGTAGCAGTAAAGACAATTTTAACAGACCCTAAATTAGATAAGTGGAAACCCCGGCAGAAGTTCAGCTGAGCCCTGGTCAACCTACAGAATCTTGAGAAATTATAAACCATTGTTGTTTTAAGTCCCTGGGGTTGCAGGTAGTTTGTTACACAACAGCAGAAAACCCAGACACAGGGCAAACTGATCATATCAAACCCATCATCTTCCTCATTAAACCTGTGTCTTCCCTCTTTCCACCCTCCCTCTCTTCCTGAATAATATAGCTCAGCTGGTGCCACTTCTATCTCATGCACCTGCGCACTCAAACTAGAAGCCTGGAATCATGCTTGATTCCGTATCTCTCTTTCAACCCCGAAATCCAATCAAGCATCCAAGTCCTGACTATGTGAACCTCCTAAATATTTGTCTGCATTCTTCTCTGTTCCTATTAGTGTTCTGCCACTTAGACCCTCACTGCCTTTAACCTGGATCATGGCAACAGCCTCCCAGAGGCTCTAGACTCAGCTCCTTCCCATCATTCACATATGTAACTAAACTGCAAATCTGATCATGGCATCCCCTCCTAAAACCCTGACTGGCTTCCCTACTGCTCAAAAGATAAACCAGACTCACAGGGTCTCTGTGATCTAGGCCCTGTATTTCTGTATTCTGTATTTCTCCTCAGGCCTTTCCAAGTATGACTCTTCAGACAGAAATCATAAAGGAAAAGACTGACCTATTTGATTGCACAAGAATTAAAAATATCTGCAAAACCCCACTTTAACAGAAAGTAAATGACAAAATAGGGGGAAAAAGTCTGCAATGTGTATATGTGTGTGAAAGGATTAACATCTTAAATATGTGAAGAACTTCTGTAAATTGTTAAGGAAGATGAACACTGTAACAGGAATATGAGCAAAGAAACAAACAAAAAAAGCAACACAGAAAAAATATAAAGGACAGATAAATAGACATACAGACAGATGGAAAGAAACAAAGAGAACATGTCCAACCTCATAAAGAAGATACACTTCCGGGGCACCTGGGTGGCTCAGTCAGTTAAGCATCTGACTCTTCATTTTGGCTCAGGTCATGATCTAATGGTCCTGAGATCAAGCCCTACGTCAGGCTCCTCGCTCAGCAGGGCGTCTGCTTGAGATTCTATCTCCCCCTGCGCCCCTCCCCCCCCACTCCCTCTCTGTCTCTCAAATAAATAAATAAATCTTAAAAGAAAAAAAAGACACACTTCTTATGTAAGCATGTATTGGTTTAATCTTTCTGGAGGCTATTTTTTTTTTTTAAGATTTTATTTATTTATTTGACAGAGAGACAGCGAGAGAGGGAACACAAGCAGGGGGAGTGGGAGAGGGAGAAGCAAGCTCCCCACCAAGCAGGGAGCCCGATGCAGGGCTCGATCCCAGGACCCCAGGATCATGACCTGAGCCGAAGGCAGACACTTAACGACTGAGCCCCTGGCGCACCTGGAGGCTATTTTACAATACATATCAAAAGTTAAAATATTGTAGTGCCTAGGTGGCTCAGTCGATAAGCATCTGCCTTCGGCTCAGGTCATGATCCTGGGGTCCTGGGATCGAGCCCCGCATCGGGCTCCCTGCTCCACGGGAAGCCTGCTTCTCCCTCTCCCACTCCCCCTGCTTGTGTTCCCTCTCTCGCTGTCAAATAAACAAATAAAATCTCAAAAAAAAAAAAGTTAAAATATGCATATCTTTTGATCCAGCCATTTCACATTCAGAAATTTATTCTAAGGAAGTAATAGAACAAGTACCCAAAGGCTTGAAAAATACTCATTGCGGTTATTTCATAATAGCTATAAATAACCTAAGTGTCTAATAGGAGATTGGCTAAATAAATCACGACACATCCATACAATGGACTAAAACTGATGATGCAGACATATAACACAAAAAGATAGTTAGGATATACTGCTAAGTGAAAAAGCAGATTACAGAGGATGATGTGAAGTATATTCTTAGTTTTATAAAAAATACACAAGTCCGGAAGGCACACCAAAACATTAACAATGGTGATCTATAGGATTATGGGTAATATTTTCTTTTTTTTTAAGATTTTTTTTTTTTTCCAGTTAATCTCTACACCCCACGTGGGGCTTGAACTCGCAACCAGAAGATCAAGAGTCATAGGTTCTACCGACTGAGCCAGCCGGGTGCCCCAATATTTTCTTTCTTTGTCTAACTTTATCTTCTGACTATTCTATCTCTATGGATTAATTTGTATAAAAAAATATTTTATGAGGGACACCTGGCTGGCTCAGTCAGGAAGAGCATGTGACTCTTGAGCTTGGAGTCATGAGTTCAAGTCTCACATGGGGAGTAGAGATTACTTAAATTAAAAAAAAACTTAAAAAAATATTTTATGGCTTCATGATTGCTTTCTTCCATTATCAACCACATATCATATACGGAACTAGCATTCATTTCATTATTTCAAGTCTTCCAGCCCCCAACACTAAATACCAGTTGAGAGTCTCCAGCGGGGCCCTTAACTGAGATACAAACATATACAGCATTGAGCAGTGAGTTATAATCCTGGAAACTTCTCCGTGGTTTCAAATAAATGGAAACTGAATGAGATAATATTATAATAGTGCCTACAACACTGCCTTCCATTGAAAGTATTGAGAAGGGCCTTCTGTGTATGAGGAGGGTGGGTGGGAGACAGGACGAGAAGGGATAGAAAGTAGGAAGGAAAATGGAAATAGGTTAGGTCCCTACGGCATTGATACTCAACTTTTCAGACAAATGCTTCTAAGCACATTTAATTAATAAGAACTATCAAATGATAACTCGTTATCTCTTCAGAACTCAACCTTTCTGGAACATGAGGCATAAAAAACTAATTTCTGTGCCAAAAGGAGACAAAGCCCATGCTCACCAGCTCCTGTACTTTAATGACAGGCAAGACCCTCCAACTCTCACTCACAGCCTCTTTACTGTTGCACACGGTTCTAACAGGCTTAATCATCTGGTTTCGAGTCCACTGCAGATTAAAAGCAGCAAATTAGAGAGGCACTAATTCAGGAAGGCACACAGATAGCAGCAAGAAGTGACGAGGGACAGTCTCCGAAGAAAGGAAAACACAATAAAGCACAAACATGAAATTCTACAAGCAGTGCAAGCCAGGAGCAGTTTATTCAGGAGGAAACTGTCTTACCTATATCAAGCAAAGATCCTAACAGATCTAATAACAACGCATTCGAAAAATAAAAGAATGGTGAGGTATTAGACTTGGAAAGTAATGTCACCATCATGTCATCCTCATTTTACAGACAAGGACCCAGATGGACAGAGTTGGGAAGTAAGCTGTCCAGAGCATAGGGCATGGTGGTCACCAGACAGGTTCTGATCAGGCGTACTTTCTACCTACATCACACTACCTCCGTGACATATAATCTAGAAGACAGGAAATACATAATTTGTTTCAGAAAAAGTCCTATCCAAAATAGTACATTTTCAAAACTGATAAAACACTCAGGGGTCAGGAACACCTGTCTTCCCACGATGAGTCATCTCACACAGGCTTTCCAAATGACCAGGCCACTATTCTATTTACCTTGTCAGTCCTTTTCTTCATAAACCTAAGGAATTTCTCCCCATCCTTCCTTACTCTCTGTAACCCCCCAATTCAACTTCTACCCCCACAGCATAGAAAACAAAAGCTAGGAGGTGTGAAAAAAAAAGATAAAAAAAGCCATGAGGCAAGAACTCCCTTAACCTGTCAAACCTCATCAATTTCTTATCTTCTGTACCCATTCTTTCTCCTATGTCCTTCCAGGTCAGTAAATGAAGTGCTCTTTCTCTTGTCCAAAGTCCTCTCCTACACCTGAGTTCAGGTTTCTATCCATGACCTGTCATCAACTCCTCAATCCTATTCCATCAATAATCCCCCCTGTACTCTATTTCCAACCCCTTCCTTTCTACTGGCTACTTCTTCTCTGTTTAATGTACTCAAGACTCTTCCACCATTAAAAATAATAATAAATTCCTCCGTGACTCAGCATCCAACTGACTTCCCATTCACTCGTATCACTGCCTTCTGACTCCATCGATCCACTTAAACTGCTCTAACAAAGCTCATGAATAATCTCCATGTTTCCAAACCCAATAAACACTTTTCCATCCTTATCATGACCTTTCTGATTTCTAACACCCCGAAGTATCTACACTCTTCTCCTTTTAAATCTACTTAGTATTCATTTCCATCACTTCATATCTCCTGGTTCTACATCTATATCTCCAATCATTCTGCCTCCATCTGCTCATTCATTCCTTCAACTGGTTTTCACTGAGCAACTCAGACGTGTCAGGCGCTACACGGGGCACTGGGGATATACAATGAACAAGTCAGTCAAGGCCTCTGTTTCATGAAGGTCATAATCCTATGGAGGGAGATAAACAACAAGCAAGAATTAGCTGATACAGGCTACCTGGCAAAATAAAACATGCTAAGTTCCTTATACTGGATGGTGAAGGAAGGGCTCTCTGAGGTAAGATTTAAGTGAGGTCTGAATGGCAAGAAGTCAGCCATGGAAAGATCAGGAAGAAGAATCTTCCAAGCATTAAAGACCTATTTATGAGACCTGTAACCATAAAACTCCTAGAAGAAAACATGGGCAGTAATTTCTTTGACATCAGTTGCAGCAGTACTTTTTCTAGATACATCTCCTAAGGCAAGGGAAACACAAGCAAAAATAAACTATTGGGACTACACCAAAATAAAAAGCTTTTGTGTTGTTTTGTACAAAACGAAAAGACAACCTACTAAATGAGAGAAGATATTTGCAAATGACATATCTGCTAAAGAGTTAATATCCAAAATATATAAAGATCTTATATAACTTGACACCAAAAAAACCCAAATAATCCAAGTAAAAAATGGGCAGAGGACCTGAATGAACATTTTCCAAAGACAACACACAGATGGCCAAGAGACACATGAAAAGATGCTAAAAAAAAAAAAAAAAAAAGATGCTCAACATCACTAGTCATCAGGAAAATGCAAATCAAAACCACAATGAGATATTACCTCACACCTGTCAGAATGGCTAGAATAAAAAAAATAAGAAATAACAAATGCTGGTGAGGATATAGAAAAAAAGAAACCTTTGTGCACTGTTGGTGGGAATGTAAATTGATGCAGCCACTGTGGAAAACAGAATGGAAGTTCCTCAAAAAATTAAAAAAAGAAATACCCTGGGACGCCTGGGTGGCTCAGTTGGTTAAGTGTCTGCCTTCAGCTCAGGTCATAATCCCAGGGCCCCAGGATTGAGCCCCACATCAGGCTCCTTGCTCAGCGGGGAGCCTGCCTCTCCCTCTGCCTGCTACTACCCCTGCTTGTGCTCTCTCTGACAAATAAATAAATAAAATCTTAAAAAAAAAAAAGAAAGAAAGAAATACTCTATGATCCAGTAATTCCACTACTGGCTATTTACTCAAAGAAAACAAAAATACTAGTTCAAAAAGATATACGCACCCCCGTTTATTGCAACATTATTTACAATAGCCAAGATATGGAAGCAACCCAAGTGTCAATCAATAGATGAATGGATAAAGATGTGGTGTATATATATAAAATGTAATATGACTCCACCATAGCAAAAATGAAATCTTGCCATTTGCAGCAACACAGATGGACCTAGAGGGTATTATGCTAAGTGAAATAAGTCAGAGAAAGACAAATGCTGCATGATCTCACTCATACAGGGACTCTAAAAAACAAAACAAATGAACAAAGAAACAAAAAAACAGACTCTTAAATACAAAGAGCAAGCTGGTAGTTGCCAGACAGGAGATGGGTGGGGGTGAAATAGATAAAGGGGATCAAGAAGTACAAACTTTCAGTTATAAAATAAATAAATCATAAAGATAAGAAGTACAGCATAGGAAATATAGTCAAAAATACTGTAATAACAGTGACAGGTGGCGACTACACTTATTGTGGTAAGCACTGGGTAATGTACAGAGTTGTTGAATCACTATGTTGTACACCTGAAACTAATATAACACTGTAAATTATACTTCAATAAAAAATTACTGATTAATATTAAAATTATTTTAAAAATAGATTTTAATATATTTTTGTATCCAAGTATCTACCCCCATTCCCTCTTTCACTTTCTTTTTTTTTTTTTTTTAAAGATTTTATTTATTTATTTGACAGAGAGAGAGAGACAGTGAGAGAGGGAACACAAGCAGGGGGAGTAGAGAGGGAGAAGCAGGCTTCCCGCTGAGCAGGGAGCCCAATGCGGGGCTCGATCCCAGGACCCTGGGATCATGACCTGAGCCGAAGGCAGACACTTATCGACTGAGCCACCCAGGCGCCCTCCCTCTTTCACTTTCTTTATTTCATTCCTTCCTTTTGCATTTCCTTTGTTCTTTTCTTTTATCCCCTCCGTCCTTCATTTCTTCCTATCTTTAAAAAAAAAAAAAAAAAGAACATTCCAGGCAAAAGAACCAGCCAAGCCTAAGATACCAAAGAGGAAACGATGTTAAATGCTCAAAAGAGATAACAGGGCATCATTGTGGCTAAAGAGCACACAGGATTTTGGTGAAGAGAGATATAAGCCTTTATAAGCCAGGGTTTGCAGGTCAGAGGGAGGAGTTCGGATTTTACTCCAGGTGTGCTATACTCTTCCTCTACCTACCCATAGCCTGCTTCTCTCTTCTTCCACACAGTCTCCCTGTGAGATCTCATTCCATTTCACTTTTCATTAATATCATGTGGTTATAGGACAACACTCACCAAACCTTTCTCTAAAATCCAGGCCAGTCCTATCCTCCAGTGTCCTAAACCATATCCACCCTTGGATTTTCACTGGTGCTTCACACCAAAAAGTCCCAAACTAAAGTCATTCTCTTTCCCTCAGACACTGTTCTTTCTTCATTTGGTTGACACCATTATCAACCCAGTCACTTAAGCCAGAAGCCCAAGCTTCAATCTAGCTTCCTCTCACCTCCAACATCTAATTATGAACACCAATTTTTCAAGTTTAAAGGAGAGATCCGGAAGAAGGTAAATAGAAAAGGAATGGAATCTTTTGCCTCCACTAATAATGACACCTCCCAGTATGGCTCATACGTAAGCCAAGGTTAACAACCCATCTCAGGAATGTTGTATTAGTCGCAGCTACACAAGTCTAACACTTCAACCTAACCAACCCATGCCACTGTCCCTCTCAAACAGTCTCAACAGAAACTACAGAACTTAAAAATCATGTCTTCCAGTTAGAAGATATCTTTGAGACCACCAGTGATCTCCATATTTATATAACGAAAAACACGCTCACAGCAGGGAAGTCATGTGTCCCAGATCACTGAGAGAGACTACACAATCTACTTCCCTTACCTGATATAGTTGTTCGTTCATATGAGCTAAACCTCGAATCAGAACTTGAATATATAGACTTGGACATTATTCTATCATATCACCTTAAAATCACTCCAAAATTGCTGGGTGAGCCACTTAAATGACCCATTTTATACGAACATATTAATAATCTAAAACTATGTTTTTAAAAGAGAAAGAAATACTTCATTTTCTGAGAAAGTCTACATTATCTCCAATTAACTTTTTTCAAGTGAATTCTCATCATTGTTCAGAGAGCCACCAAGATCTGATCTTTCTTTCCTTTTTTTTTTTTTTAAAGATTTTATTTATTTATTTGACAGAGAGATACACAGCGAGAGAAGGAACACAAGCAGGGGGAGTGGGAGAGGTTCGAGAAGCAGGCTTCCCGCTGAGCAGGAAGTCCGACACGGGGCTCGATCCCAGGACCCCGGGATCATGACCTGAGCCGAAGGCAGACGCTTAATGACTGAGCAACCCAGGCACCCCAAGATCTGATCTTTCAACAAGGTCACAGAGCTCACAGAGCAAACCACTGGGCAAGATTTACTGATGATCCCCATTTTCACTGCTTCTCTCTGAACGTAGCAAGAACAGGGAGAAATAAATGCCTATCTATGTTCTAAGAGCTACATACAGTGATCAATTATAGGTACCACCTCTCTAGACTCAATTTATAACTGAGCTACTAGTGCCATATTTATGAATCTTTTAAAAACCATATTCTCGGGTGCCTGGGTGGCTCAGATAGTTAAGCATCTGCCTTCAGCTCAGGTCATGATCCCGGGGTCCTGGGATCGAGTCCCGCATCAGGCTCCCTGCTCAGTGGGGAGCCTGCTTCTCCCTCTGCCTCTGCCTCTCTGTCTCTTATGAATAAATAAATAAAATCTTTTAAAAATAAATAAATAAATAACATATTCTTGGACACATGGGTGGCACAGTCAATTAAACACCCGACTCTTGGTTTCAGCTCAGATCATGATTTTGGGGTCTGGGATTGAGCTCTGCATCAGGCTCTGAACTCAGTGTGGTGTCTGCTTGAGATTCTCTCTCTCCCTCTCCCCCTGCCCCTCCCGCTTGTGCTGTTTCTAAATAAATAAATAAAATATTTAAAAAACAAAACCATATTCTCTTTGATAAACATAAAAGTCTCATGTCCTCCCTTCCCTCAACCTCTTAGGACTACAATATACCTCTTAAGAGGGTATACCACCACTCCCCATTCTCTTTGAGGTCTCTCCTTTCCTAGCTGGACCTGGAGTTAGTCTGTGCTTTTACAAATTATATATTCCTTTCCTATCTGTCCTTTGCTCCCATGCTCACTACCCTAAATATAAGTTCAGAATCACTGTCCTAATTTACCGCAGGCCAAAAACCACCACAAGCTAGAAACTTAATGCATGCCTCACTTAAAGACAAATTCTAGTTACTTCTGAGTTTTTGATCCTTGACCTAATCTTCTCCATCTTCATAATATAGACTGACATAGTTTTAGAGTTCCTTTATATAGTTAAGATACTTATACTTTGTATCTCTACTTTTGAGATTGATAGCATTAGCTATCCATAATTGAATACAATCAATAAAGAGATTTATGTGATTTTTCTGGAAGGTGTTCTACTTTGCTTTGAGTTTATTTTTCAACTTTACCAAAAACTTACAAGATTTGATAGCTCTTATCCTTTTAATAAGGTCCCACACAGATCTACTATAGTATTGGAATAGGAATAGGGAGGTCTGTATATCTCACATTTGTCTGGTCTGTAGTGCCCACCCACTAAATTTGAATTAGTATTGATTTACTGTATTATTTCTCCAATTAATTTATTCTCTAGTACCCACTGTTGCTCAAATGTAAGAGTCCTGAATTGGATACAAAATAAACCTAAGGTTTACACCCTGCCTCCTAAGAATTATCTAACACTAGAAAGTAGATACAAATGAAATAGATAAATAGCAAAACAAAACTCTGAGATTATGGGCCCAAAGAGTCAACAAAAGCAGTAAGAATGACAAGCAACCACAGGACAGGAGAAATGGATGGACTGTACAGAGGTTAGGTGGGATTAAGGTAGGTGGGTAGGGCAGGGGAGGGGATCCCCGGTACAGGGAGCACTATGAGTAAAGCACTGGAAAGAACTATATTCACGGTACAAGGGAGATGAGAGGGCACAGGCCTAAACGAAACAGATAACCTGTGTTAGAGCACAAGAATTTGAAGCTGGATAGGCAGCTGGGATCAGGCGTTCCTCAGGGGCAGAGAGGTCCTTCATATTAATAATCACATGACAGGTTGGGGAAATTTTCCAACACACAGGTGGCTTTCAAGCAGGAAAAAAAAAATCAAACCACAATATTTATCTGAGATTCTCTTCTCCTTATTCCTCATCTCTATCTATCTATCTTTCTATCTTCTGAGTATAGCATTCATTTAAATAGTTTGAGTTCCTTTATATAGTTAAGATATATAGTTAAGATATAATTCATATTTCTATTTTTGAGATTGAAAGGTGTGTGTGTGTGTGTGTGTGTATCTCCAGGACACTAACTTCACCAGGTTATAGACACAGCAAAACAAATGTTGCCTGATAAAAACAAAATTCATGCACTCAAATACTAAGTTACCATTTACAGACTGCTAACTATATGCTAGGCACTATGCTAATCACTTTGCATAATTTCATCTAATCCTTACAACCAACCACAGTATTAGCCATATTTTACAAATGAAGCCAGGATCTTCATTGTCCAACATCACAGGTCCAGGATTCAGGCCAAGGGCTGCCTAGCTCCAATTCCCATGCTTTTAAACCACTGCACATGGGGCTAAACTCGGAAGTCTTCTCCTAAGTAGAACATCACAGTGCTTCCATTATTCCGGGGGATAGGGGAAGAAAGACGGTACCGGATAGCATGTTTTCCTCAGTCATTACTGAGTTACCCCTTCTGGTCAAATCAAGATTATTCCATAGCCAAAAGGTCAGATGGAATTATTTCTCCCAATACTGCCTAATCCCCACCACCAAGATGCCCAGGCTTCTAAAAACAGTAGGGGACAAAGGTCTGAGGAACAGGGCTAGGCAAGGGAAATTAAACAAATCTAACAAACCGGTAGGATAATCAGCACTTCCTGAACCAACAAGATTCACTGACCAGGGAAAATGATGAGTTGGGGGATTTGCAGGAGACTTGCCACCTCTGTAAATGTTGCTCAAGCCCCAATCCTCCAAAAGGGGCCCAACTGACGAGGCCAGAGTCCTCTTCTTTTTTCTTGTTCCCGAAGGGTAATAAAGTCTCCATTTTGTTCTCAAATTCATGCTCTGTACCAGACGGACAATAATCTCTCTCTCATCCTAAAGGTCCCAGTACAATAGCTGTAAGCATCCTCAAAAACAGGCAGCAAACAAAATTACATGGCATTATATTGCTTTCTCCAGGATTCAAGTCCCAGATGAAAGGCATCATTATTTAAGATCATTATAATTACAAATGATAATCTAACATCAATGCTATGCTTGGCCTTCTATGATAATAATATAGGGATGCCATAAACTCTTTCATCCAATTATCTCTCAGCTCTTCAGAAATCAGGACTAACAAAGCTTCAGTTGGCATTGCCATCCACTGTCTGCCAAGGTTAACTCAGAGCCCAAGGAGAAAACTGACCAGTTCAGGCTGATTCGCTCACAGCAGCTCCGAATGAAACTCCAGATTTTCACTCTTTCAACTTTGTTCCAACTTGAGGAATTCGCCCTCTGCCAAGATGGAAGTGTCACTCATAAGAAGGACTCCTCTTCCCCAACAATTGTCCAAAACTCAAAAGAAGAACTGAGATTGTTTAAAGTATACATAATACACTAAAAATAAAGATAGCAGACTAGTAATACTAGATCCTGGAAGGGGAAGGAGGCACAAAATACTGCAGCCAGGATTGCTGAGCGATTCGAAATCACATGCAATGAAAAGGCTTTTTTACTTTGGGTATAAGCACAGAACATATGATTTATTTATATAGGCAATTTTGTTCCTCAAAAGAAACCAAAAATGTTGCAACACTCACTTCAACTTTGCTAAGAATATAACATATGCAAACGTGCAGAACTAGACGTGTTCCCTAAAACAAGGTTACTCGAAGGGGTTTCAGAGAAGACTCCGTTAAGAACAATCCACCTTCACAAAATGTTTCCTAACCATTTCAGTCCTCACTGGTCTTCTTCCCCTCAACACCTCCAGAATTCAGACACTACACCACACACCCTGTTGTAGGGTGCTTTGGTTTCATGTGTATTGCTCACATTATGTCAACAAGGAGGGCAGGAGCCAAATCTTCCATTATTTCTCTGTATGCCACAGCATCGTAGAGCTGAAAATACCGTAGATGCTCAGTAACCCTTGCTACTCCTGGCTGGCAGGGCAAGCTGTCTCTTCTGCACTCTGCATTATCCCTATGCCCTCTCGTTTCATGGTCACAACATCCCTACAGAGGCAGGAAGGACATTTTTTACAAATGAGGAACCAGTGGCTCACATTGGTTAAATGACTTTCCCCAAAGCCACACTGGAAATAGTAGTCAAAGAACTTGAACCCAAGATCCCTAATTGCAAGTGCTAGACTCTTCCTGAAAATTCTTCTTTGTACAAAGAATTATCAACATCTTCTCTCACAACATTCTGATTTTTAATAACCCTTCCCAACTGAACCTCCCTATAAACAATTTCAAGTCAGAAAATGCTTCCACAATACTTTGGGGCTGCTCAGATATGAGCAATGAGAATATAAGGAGAATTGTCTAAAGTTCATACTCCATATTCAGCCAGTGGTAGAGTATAGTTACAACTCCCTCGGCCAGAGCCTACAAAGACTTACCATTCTATCTCCTTTAGTTCACTGGTTTATTTCTGGAAGTAGCCATTTTATAAAGAAAATGACATGAAGATTTTTAACCGTAACAGGTTAAACAGAAAGACTGCTGGCTCATTGATTCTGAGAAAATGAATTTAAAAATTAAGTGATTCGGGGCGCCTGGGTGGCTCAGTCGTTAAGCGTCTGCCGTCAGCTCAGGTCATGATTCCAGGGTCCTGGGATAGAGTCCTGCATCGGGCTCCCTGCTCGGCGGGGAGCCTGCTTCTCCCTCTCCCTCTGCCTGCAGCTCCCCCTGCTCATACTCTCTCTCTCTGTCAAATAAATAAATAAAATCTTTAAAAAAATAAAAAAAAATAAAAAATAAAAAGTGATTCGCCTGAAGTCAGATTAGACCCTTCTGCGCCATCCCTGACTCCTCTCTCCTTCCCCACAATGGTCAACACGTCATGTTGTGCCACCTTGGCACGACTGACATTTTGGGCTGGATAATTCTTTGTTGTGGTGGGGAGGGAGGGCTACTGGGTATGCTGTAGGATGTTTAGCAGTAGCCTTGGCCTATACCCCCCAGATGCCAGTATTACCTCCCACCCTGTAACAATCCAAAATGTCTCCAGACATTACTAAATGTCACCTGGGGGTAACTGCTCCTGGTTGAGAACCACTGCTCTGGACCAGCGGTCTCCAAACAGAGGTACACAAAACAATCCACTGGGGTAGAAAAATATATAGATGAGACTCTCCACTTATATTGATTTCCACCTTAAAAAATAAGATTTTATCTTTATCAATATTTACTAGATGGCCCAACACTAGTGTTCCCATCCAGTCTATGTCAGTCCTGAGTCTCATATGAATCTGATGGAATACTGAGGAAAGAGTGGAAGCTCCATAGCACAGGCTGACATGGACTGCGATGTACTACAGTTCATGTGCTTGGTTAAGTGGATTTACTGATCACATTTGTTTTAAATGAATTAATCCTCATAAAGCAAAAAGGGGCTTAAAAAGATTCCTGCAAAGATACCTTGGATTAAAGATAACATAAGCATACACAAACAACAAAACTATGGCAGTGCCTCATTCCTATTGGGGTGTACTTTTTTTTTTTAATTTTATTTATTTATTCGAGAGAGAGAGAGAGGGCACACAAGCAGGGGGCGCAGCAGAGGGAAAGGGAGAAGCGGGCTCCCCGCTGAACAGAGAGCCCGATAGGCTTGATCCCAGGATCCTGGGATCATGACCTAAGCCGAAGGCAGACACTTAACCACCTGAGCCACCCAGGCACCCCTCCTGGTGTACTTTTCATCAGTCACATTACAATGTAGAAACAATTAAAATCTAATAAGATATGACAAGAAATTCACCAAAACCTATCCAGATGACTTAAAATATAGATTTGCATCTACTATCATAAATGATGAACTTCATTTTAAGTATATATTGTACCTTCAGATATTAGCTAATAATAGGACATGCATATAATGTATAAACAAACAAGCATACATATAATGAAGAGGTTAAATGGTTAAGTGATAGTGCCATTCTATGCAAAAAGTTTAGCCATCATTGCTCGAAACCAACACTGTCTAATGGAACTCTCTGTGATGATGAAATATTTTCTATCTGTGCTGTGCAAAACTGTAGCCAAAACATGTGGCTATTAAGCAACTGAAAAGTGGCTAGTGTGCCTGAAGAATTAAAGCTGAATTTTAATTTCAATAATTTAAATTTAAACAGCCATATGTGGCTATGGCTACTTTACTGGACAGCATAGCCCTGGACCACTAATAGATTATGCTAATATGCTATTATGCTATCTCAAAACATAAAGCTGCCGACAAGCAGTGCACTTTCCTACTTTTTGTCTTTGGCCATATTATTCTCTATGCCTTGAATGTTCTCTCAACCTTGTCCATCTAGTAATAAATTCTTATTTTTGAAGACCTACCTCAAATATCACCTTTCTTTAGCTTTCCCTGACTACTCCTGACCCCACAAAATTAATTGCTGCCTCATGTCTGGTGCCCTACCCCTTTTATAGCCTTCTACTCCAGCACTTGGAGCTACTGGCTCATGTATCTGAAGTTCTAGCACTAAGAGTTCCTCAAGGCAGAGTCTTATTTCTCACTGGCTGATGCCCAGCACATAGTGAGTGCTCGGTACTGGTTACTGGTTACAGCAATGAATGAACCAACAAACTTTGATCTCCCCATTTAGACTGCAGTGCTCCTTCTACCACACCAAAAAAATGGCTCCAGAAAAGCCGACTGAAGGCTACTCTTTGCTACTTCACAGTGCCAGATGCTACTTCAATAGACAATACCATTTCTATTATTATCACTGTTTGGCTCTTTCAAATGCAGATGTCACAGTTACTTCTTAAGCAGGCTCAGAAAGCATTTATCCTTTGAAGGGCACAAAATGAAGGTACGTGGTGGTGTTGGTCCCCTCTCTGAGGGGTCACCTTTCAAATACTGCAATGACTGCTCTGATGCAGTCGTATGTCACATGTACCGGATTAACATTCATCAAGCTTTTCCCGTGTACTCTACATGCAGTTTTAGCTACTGAGGTACAAGTGGACGCCTCCCCTCCTACCCTCCCACTCAGAACCCATGTGAAACTGTTTCTCTTTATCATCTCTCATTAAATGAGTGTGACTTTGTTAGAAAGACCAAAGGAAAGGCTTTGACCATGCAATTGCTTATTCTGGATTTCATTTCTGAATTCTAAATTTGGCTATATTTAGCAAAGCTATAACCGTCATCATGCCCGAAGCCAGGAAGAAGACACCATTCACAAACCACCCCCTGAAAATCTGCAGTTGCCACTAAAAAACCAGACTTCCCAGCAGGCAAAGACATCTGAAGTGGGAGGGATCAAATTGGTGTTTGCGTCAGAGAAGACCTCAGGTGCTTAGAACCAACCTCTCTGCCTGGCACTAATGCTCTCCAGAACCTCGCTGCCTCTTCTTTTCTCTCCAACATACCTTCCGCTCTGGTCACACATATCCTCACTCTCCCCCTCATCTACTCCCGTCTGTACCACTGGTCATCCCACTCCCCCACCTGCTTCTCCTTCAAGCTGCTTGCCTCTCACTGAACCTTCAGGCCTGCTCCCCTGCCCCCAAACACTATCCCTCCCTTCCCCACAATTAGCATAGGGCTGATGCACAGATGGTAGCAGTGCATACTGGAGAGCTATTCAATAGTTACTCCGAAGACCCAGGGCCACTGAAGAAAGCGAGCAGCAAGTGAACAGCCAGGAAACAAACGTAAAACAATTTCCTTCTACCATTCCATGTCCCTCTTTCCTTGCTTCTGGAAGGGAAACTCATACTAACCCAGATGATACCACTAGTCAGTTATCCCTGAACTCATCATACTGTTTCACCACTCCACACTTGCATATACTACTCTCTCTGCTGGGAAGGCCTTGGGTAACCCTCACCTGGACCATCTGCTGGGCAAGTTCCATTCCTGTTCAAACCACACTTCATCTATAAACCCTGGCCCTCAGGCCCCTTCTCTTTATCACCTCAGAACATCTTTTATCATCTACTATATATCAAGGGCCATACCAAGGGCTGGACACTAATCTTAGGTTTATTTGTTGGTCTATGAGCTCCTTAAGAGCCAGGCCCACATCCTATTCATCTTAGTAATTCTGGAATCTAATGCAGTTCCTGCCACAAAGAAGGCCTAATGAACATTCACTAAATGAATACATGTGTGCATCATATCAATACCAACACGATGTAATTATATGCTACACATGTGTGTATACAGACATACGTACATGTATACATATGTTTGTTTTAGGTATTTAAACCTCACTACCTTGTGATGTTGGTAGAAGAAATTGTAAGTTTACTGGTATGGAAACTCACTCAGTAGTTCTCATTAACTCTAGACCTGGATTCCTTCAGTGGAAGTAAGGAAACTGCTCTGATGGAGCACGTGGTCCACCTTATACAGAACTGATGCAGTTCTGGAAAGTGGTCTTGGACACAGCAGGTATTTAACAAACATTTACTGTTTAAAGCTTAGATGTAAGGCCTCATATAGCTAAGGACATATAATAAAAGCACAGCTCTTCAGTCCTTCTCTGAGCATTGCTCCAATTTTCCCATTGAGCTCATTCCAGAAGCTTAAACCAAATCTTCCCTTGACATCACATGCCCATGACCTCAGACATGATTAGGAAGTCATCATGGCATCCTCACTGAGGAAGCTAGAGAAAATATCCAGCCTGGAGACAGCCATATCCCTCTGAACTCATGGTCTAAAACTTCACTTCCCCCAAACAAGCCCCAATGGACTAGCAAGTGAAAGCAGACGAGCAGGGCTGATGCTGATGGGGAGATGGCAGCCCACGTATTCTCCTGTCTTACTCTAGCACCTCTTCCTCGGTGTTCCTGCATTCCTCACTATAAAGCATAGACTGATACCCATTTTAAAGAAACAGGGGTGACAGGTGGGATGTGGTGCTGAAGAGTCTGTGTTTAAAGCCCACCCTCCCAAACTGCCTGGTCACTGCCCTGGCAACTCGATGCACAATCCTCATCATCCTTAGACAACTCTGGCTGGGACTGGTGGTTAGGTCCACACCTGGGGACTCAAAAAGAAGAGGGTGCAGGAAGGAACATGGTCACCCAAAACATCTGTTGACCCTTCAAGGAGCTAGTGAGGCTTCTGCAGAAAAATATCTGATTCTGTCCACCCACAATGGGGAAAAGGATTGCTGCAGATTGCTACAGCCAAACTAACCTTCACATCCCCCCCCAACTCCCCCTTAACTACAAAAAGGATATAATGTTGCTGGCAAATAATGGCTACCATTCATTGAACACCTGAAAAATGTTAAATAATTCACATACATCGGCTCATTTGATATTCATGACCACTCCACAGGATAGGGGTTCTCAATCTTTAGCTTGCATCAGAATCTCTCCAGAAATCTGTTAAAGCCCCACCCTCGTGGTTTATGGGGTGAGGCCTAATTTGCATTTCTAACAAGCTTCCATATGATGCTGATGCTCCTGATCCAGGACTCCACGCTTTAAGAACCACTGCCATAGGGAAACAGATTCCACAGAGATTTGAAATGCCTTATCCAAGGTTTTACAGCTAGTAAAGAACAGATGCAGAATTTGAACCTAGATCTGCCTGACTCTGTAGACACTGCTGGTAACCATGCTACGCTGTATGTGTGAATATTTGCCTCGTCTTACCAAACGCACTGGCAGCTCCTTAAAGGCAGACATCACCCTTTAGACCACCCTATCATCCCTCTCAGAACTTAGTGGCACCTTTTTACTTAGTAGGTGCTACATAAATAATTTGTATACAGGCTCCTATATAGCTATATACTTCTAAGAGCCACAAATTCAAACTCACCTATAGTCAAAGAATATAAAGAGAGCAATATCGCCATATCCAGTTTTACGTGAGACTCTCTCCTGCTGCTCTGAGTCTTGGCCCATGCTGTCTCCACACCTGGATAACTCCTACTCATTCTTTGGTCAGTCACTTCCTGCAGAAAGCAATTCTTGGCTCTCTAAAACTGGGGGCCACTGCACCCTAAGCTTGTCTCCGTGATAGCGCATATCACTCTATTCTAACTGGTTGTTTTCCATTTCTCAACGTAGTCTGTAAACTATAGCATCTAGTTTTATGTCATATCCCCAGGGCCTAGCACAATGCCTGGCACATCATAAATACGCCATAACTGCTTGTTGAATGAATAAATGAATGCAGAGCTGCAAGCCCTAAGTTCCACATAAAAATACTATAATGCATGATGTGCAGTTCTCAGAGATGAATTCCAGGGAAGAGGAGGACAGCCTAGATTACAAAGAACAATTTTGCCTTTTCTCTTTCTCCCATCATTCAGACTCTGAAAACAGGCACGGCTTAGGGTAGCACCAACTACAGTAAGACAATATCCTAGCTGAACAAAATGCTCCTAGGCTATAAGGTCAGCAGAAGCCATTCAAAGAGAAGGAAAGAGCTCTGTGCCCCCTCATGCCTCCTGATTTCTCTCTCACGTACTCCTTCTCCATTTCTCCATCCCACTGCAGTTAAGGGCTTTGGCACAGGGATGAAAGACACAGATCAGACTCAAGGGTGCGGATCTGGCAGCGGGCACAGAAGCATCTCCCATCCTGCACCAAAGCCCACAAGGAAAGATCCAGAGGGACAGTGACTCAGGCCCCGGAATAAGTCCACCTAGAGCAGTGCTGAGAATGGAAAAGAGCAAGAATTTCACAAGGACATTAACTGTCAGATCTTTTTTTGTTAAGTGTTTTTAAAGTAAAGGCTTCCACCCTAACCCCAGAAAAATGGGCCCAAGTTGAACCCAGTACTTCACAAGCTGAAAGCCAAACACAGCTTCTTCATCCTCTCAACCCACCTGCCTGCAACACTCACCGTGACAGGCATCTCCCAGGCCCAGGTTAGGACCTTTGCTTCAACCTTAGCTTGCAAAAACGCTCCTTCCCCAGCTAATAAACTGTCCCCCCCAAAACTACCATGTTGCAGTAACAGAAGCCTCCCCCTTCCTCCATCCCCCCTCTCAGCCGATAACACAACCTACAGCAGGTTGGCCCCATCCAATTAGTTTGAATAGCTTCATGCCAAGGAAATTGCTGCTTTTATTAAAAATAAAAGCACACAAGGCAGGCAATGGGCTGTGAAAAGTATGAATCTGGCGTAATTATGAAGGTCGAGGTTAAGGTTACCAAAAAATACACGCAAAGATTTCCAGAAAGCCTGGGGGATAAAAATATATATTTACATATCTATAGATATACAGATGAACACACATGGAGAGAATTTACACAGATCTAAATAACATCTTCTCCAATAGAGGAAAAACAAAAATCAGATGCTACTCTCAAGTAATTCTTTTGGCTAAAAAATAAAAATAAAAACTAAAACAGGAGGAAGAGGGGCCTAGTAGACTGCTTTCAAAATAACCACATTCATCTCGTGTAATTTCTGTTATCTTGGCTACATCCTGGGGACCTGATTACAGTTGGGTCAGGAAACAAAACTAGTCAAATCCACCAAGAGCCTTGGCTCTTAGAAAAACATATTCCCATTCTCTGAAAATCCTCTCTTCCTCAAATGCCTACTCCTGGGAGTGGGAAAGTTGGGTAGGAGAAACCCCTCTCTCTTCTTACAGCTACTCCATCTCCACCCTTCAGCCCTCACATCACAATTTCAAGTTTAAGGAGGATGACAAGCCCAGCACCCTACATTTGATGTGAAGCTTTACACTTTCACACATGCGTTTTCTCATCTGATCCTTATAATTCAGTGAGGCAGACAAGAATTGGCTTGCCAATTTTTAAAAAAATAATAAAGTAAAAGGCCACTGAGGTAAACAATTTCCAGCAACGTCCTTCCACCCCACAAGCCCTGTCACTTCCAAATCTCAGTTTTAAATTTCTCAAGGACAATGATTCACTGAGCAAGGGAAGGGGGAAGGGAGGGTCAACTGGTCAAAACCCATTCATACACTGAACAACTAGAAACCAGTCTTGCTGCATCAGCATAAGATTTTAATTCACGGCGCACTGAAAGAGTCCCACCATACCTTCCGCCAACACCTCGTCCACAGTGACCTGCTGTCGCCCAATGCCAAAGACCCTTCCGATGTAGCCACTGCCCAGGCCCGAGGTGCTGCCCCCACCTCCGCTGGAGCCGGAGCCCAGGCCAGAGCCGCCCTGCTCTCGCCGGGAGTCGAAAAACTTCTTCATCTTGCGAATAGGAAGCAGTAAAGCAAAATACCGACGGTTTCTGGATTTTTTTTTTTTTTTTTTTTTTTTTAAAGAAAACAAGAGATCCAAGGATTTCTTCTCGGATTTCAGCTCGGAGAGGAGCCACCCGAATCCGGCCGTGGGGGTGGGGGCTGAGGGAGGATGCCTATAGGAATATGCGTGTCAATCGCGCCGCGGTCCCCTCCTCCTCAAGAGAGCGATTCGTGTAAGTTTAAACCTGTGATGACAGAAGAGAGAGGATGAATCAGTAACACACTTACGAATTCAGCCGCTGAGTCCTAGAGAGAGCAAAAGCCATCATCCCGGGGAAACGCTTCATGCATTTTCCTAGCAGAAAAACCCTAGGGCTGAAAACCCGGCAGAGCCCGGGACCCCGGTGCCCGCGGCTCGGAAAAAGGGAGGATTCGGCCGCCTCGGGCAGCGCCGACCGAGCCGGGCACTGCCTCCCCCTCCTCCCGGGTCTCCCCGCCGCCCCGAGAGGCAGCATCCCGGCAGCACCCACTTGAGACAGCTCGGCGGCTGGCGCCCAGCTACCAGCCCTGCAACATTGTCACGGCCGCCGGGCCGGCCTAAGACGCGGAGAAGAGGCGGCGCTGCAGCGAGAGCCGGGGCCGCGTTCGGCGCCCGCCCGCCCGCCAGCTGATCCCCGGAGCGCCCAGCGGAGACTGACCCGCCGCCCCTCCCCCGCGCGCGCTCCCGCCCGGCTCCATCCACCCAACCAGGAAGTGAACCGCCGCCGGAAGTGCCTCTCGGGACGGCGCGGCGACGGGCCGAGGCCCTCCTGTTGCTGCCGCTCAATCGCGACAGACGAGAAGGAGTCGTCGGAGAGAAGGGGACCCGGGATGGGGGTGTCTCAGTGTGGAGAGAGTTTTAGAAAAGAACTTTTATCGCCCGGTCCGCATGGCACTATGGGAAAGGTAGTTCGGCGCAACCCAGCGGTTGGACTACAACTCCCAGGATGCCCCTGAAGGAGCGAGCGAGGTGGCTGCGGTGGCCTCATCGGCCTCGAAGGTGGTTAGTGGGGTGGTGCATTTGTGGGGATTCGGTTATTTAAATACATCCGGTAAAGAAACTGCCAAGGACTAGGAAACTGCTGCATGTACCACCCTCTTGGAGCCATCTTATTTGCGGCTTGACCTCCCTGCACAAGGGATTCTGGGGGTTGTTGTTTCCGAAAGGATCGAGGCTGACACCTGAAGGCGCGGCTTAATCTCTTAGCCCCTAGCCTGTCCTGCGAGGCTTAACGACGTCACCTGTGCAGAAAGTGGAAGACAAGGGGTGATCGGGAGAATTTTGCTGGCAGTTGGTACAAGGCCACACCCGAACGCCAACCCTAAGTAAAACCTGTACCCTTCTCCCCGCAACCTCAAAAGCTGTTTTTGCTCCCAGTTGTTATTGAGAACTGCTCTGCGGTCAGCTCTGAGCTAGGCACTGTGAGAAAACTTAAGACAGTGTTTCGTCTGGGAATCTACAGGCGAGACTCAAACCGAGAAACTTGAGGGGTGTGTGCAGGGCAGATCCTAGGGTACCAGCAGATCCAAATTGTTGGTCTGATCCCATACTTTAGGGTTTGGCTGCCGACAGTGACGCTTAATTCTTCCACCTTTCCTGATGCTATGGGTGGGCCTGACCTTCACAAATCCCCTCACACAAAAACCCAAGGCTGACCTTCTGTTCTTTCTTTTTCACTTCAAGATTTCCTCCTTGATGCTTATTTTACCCTGATATCGCCTGAGTGCCAAAGTCCATTGGGTGGACAACGTGATTTTCATCTGCCAAATGCAGAAGATTTGGAAGGCCGGTTAGTACCCTTCTCCATCCCTATTTCCTGATGGGTGATGCTGAAAGTAGTTCCAAATCCCTGCCCCCACCCCCCGCTGCTCCCCAAAATCCATGATTTTTCTAACCACCTGAATATAGGTTATTTCTCACCTCCACCCGCTCTCCCTAATTCTGCAACAGCGCTGTTGGCTTGTAATTCATCCCAGAACGTTTTCAATAGGCATTTGAGGAGAGGACAGAGAGGTACTCCGGCGGGGAGAGGGCGGGGGGTGTTTCTTACCCTCTCTAATCTGAATGTTGAACTGAGCCGTGACTGAACTGAGCAGTGACTGCTGCTTCTCCTTCCTCTCTTCTTCTCCCTCTCCTCCTCCTCCTCCCCCCCTCCTTTTTTCAAGTAGTGCCTTTGTAGTTAAGCTTCCTGTGTAGAGACAGCATTTTTTTCTTCCAGAGGGAGTCAATGTTGTCACCTCAGTTCACAAATTCATGCAGCCACCTCCAGGGTGGAATGCAGCACCTGCTAAAACATTCCCTCAAAGGAAGCCCACAGAGGCATGTTCTCTGCACTTTCCTTAAAAGGCTAGATTTTGTCTTAAGGAAGTTTGGAATAGACCTTAAAATAGATGGGAAAGCTCATTGGAATTAGATTCATTGACCTCCATCTTTATCTACATCTATTGATCTTGGCTGACTTTTTGAAGAAGTTCTGTTGGGTCCTAGAATCTGTTGCTATCTCAGTTTTTATTTTCCTAGACATTCCTGTTACCAGACTAGGCCAGACTTATGCAAATCCCAACTCTCACTTCCTTGGAACAAAAACTTGTTTTTTTCTGATAGGATTAAGGCAGCTAACAAGCATCCACCTGATGCTTTGAGGAGGTTTTTTTTTTTTTTAAGAGAAGCAAAAGAAAGAAAAAACATTAGAACACTGGGTTTCTTGCTTTCCATTCTTTCAGAGACTAATAACAATTATAAGACAAAATTCCAGTTTTTAATCCTTTACATATAATAAATTATTTGATCCTCATAACAATCCTATGAAATAAGGTAATATAAATTGTACTCATTTTTTAGATGGGGCATCTGAAGCACAGAGATAAATGAGTTGCCCAAAGTCACACAGATAGTGACCGGCGAAGCTAGCGCTCAAACCCAGACATTTTGGCTTTAGAGCCCAGTGTTTAACTAGCTACACTAAACTGCCTACTTAGAAAGAAAAAATATAAACTGATTAAAATACTAGAAAATAGAAACATCTGCAAGTAGCAAGGGACCAGAAGACAGGAAATATCTGCCACTCCATAGCTGTGCCCTAGACCACTTAGATCTCTGGACCTATTTTCTCAGCCATAAAACCAGTGCCCTCTTACAACTCTTAATAATTTTCTTGTTCCTGAGTGCAAAATAATCACAGATCAGCCACCATGATCCCAAAACTCTTACCACACTCACTTTCTGTGTAATTTGCCCTACGCTTTGTTGCATTCCTATTCAACTTTTCATGTATATTGTCACCTCAAGTACTCAAAGTAAGGAACAGTCTTCTACTTATCTCCTTGGGCATTCAATACAAAAGTTTATTTGGTATGTGTCCTTACCAGTATTTAAATAAGCCAAATAATTGACTTCAAATTAAATGTGACATGTAAGAGAGCAATCTGATTAAGGTAGAAAAATTGATTTGAAGTATTCTGGGCTAGGTAAGCTTTTGAACTTAGTCTAGGAGATACTATCGATAAATACCTAATCAAAAAGAAGGGGAGGGCGCCTGGGTGGCTCAGTAAGTTAAGCAGCTGACTCTTGATTTGGGCTCAGGTCATGATCTCAGGGTTGTGAGATCAGGCTCTGCGCTGGGCAAGGAGCCTGCTTAAGATTCTCTCTCTCCCTCTCCCTCTCCCTCTCCCTCTGTTCCTCCCCCCCAAACCCCACCCCCATTTAAAAAAAAAGAGAAAGAGAGTGCGAGAAGGGAAAAGAAAGTGACATTTACTGTGTATTTTCCATATGCCAGTTACTGTATTAAGCACTTAACATAATATCTTGTTTAACCCTCTTGTATGCATCTCTGCAAAGTAAATACTATTATCTATTATATTAAAGTAGATACTATTATACTATTATCCCCAATTTTATAGATGAACAGTGAAGATTTTGTTAGTGGCAGAGGGATGTGCATGGTTTGTTAGGTTAGGAGAAAATGATTTGCCCTGTGATGTGGCTAACTCATGTCCCAGTAAACCCAGTTATGGCAATGTGTGGTGCATCCTTAGAGGAAATCAAAGGGAAGGGGACCAACTTTAATTAACTACCTTAACTAAGGCCCGCACTGTGTTGGATATTTAATCATATCATTCAGTCTTCACAATACACCTATGAGGGACACATTACTCTTAATTTTGTCAATGTGGAAACAGGCTGAGCCAGGTTAATGTATGTTAACTATTGTTGCACAGAGCCTGTAAAGGGCAGAGGCAGAATCAAAACCTGACTGACCTCAAAACCCTCATCATTTTCACTACACCATCTAGCCATTCTATATTGCCAGCTTTTAGTCCAGCGGAATTTATTAGGAATACAGATTATCAGGCCCCACTCAGATCATTAACTATTGGATTACTAAATAATGAATGAATCAAATGCATCGCTTAAGGGGAAGAGCCATATACTTTTTTCTACACTTTTGGTTTAACATTTTAAAAACCTTTTTTAATTTAAATATCTTTCCTGTTCTTCTGAGGTATAATTGACATATTTATCATTGTTGTATTTTCTCCAGCACTAAAAATGGTACACAGGGATACAGTTTTCAGAAATTTATTTTCAGCAACTCCTTAGTTAGTGCTTAAAAAGAGAGAGCAGGGGGCTAAAAGTGAATAAAATATAATCCTTTCGATGTACGTCAGTTGCCGTAACAACGGGCAGCGGAGTCCATCAGCAATGGCCTCTAACTTTAAGAAGGCAAGCATGGCATCATCTGCCCAGCGAAAAAAGGATGAGTCCTAAGCCAGAGCTTACTGAAGAGCAGAAACAGGAAATCCGGGAAACTTCTGATCTCTTTGATGCTGATGGAGCTGGGACCATAGATGTTAAGGAACTTAAGGTGGCAATGAGGGCACTGGGCTTTGAACCCAAGAAAGAAGAGATCAAGAAAATGATAAGCGAAATCAATAAGGAAGGAACAGGAACAATGAACTTCAGTGACTTTTTGACTGTGATGACTCAGAAAATGTCTGAGAAAGATACCAAAGAAGAAATTCTGAAAGCTTTCAAGCTCTTTGATGATGATGAAACTGGGAAGATATCATTCAAAAATCTAAAGCGTGTGGCCAAGGAGTTGGGTGAGAACCTCACTGATAAGGAGCTACAGGAAATGATCGATGAGGCTGATAGAGATGGAGATGGAAAAGTCAATGAGCAGGAGTTCCTGCGCATCATGAAAAAGACCAGCCTTTACTAAAATCAGCCTCTTCTTTTCATATTGTGTGAAACCTGGGTTTTGAGAACATAAACTATTTTCTCCTCCTGACCTCCCTGTATAACTTTAGTAACAATCTTAAATCTCTCTTAGGTATTTGAAAGTGTTCTTTGACATTTAAGTTCTTTTTAAGGTGACCTGGGGATTGCTTCAATTCCCCAGAGCAAAACAAAAGCACATTAGGGTGGTGAAAAGGGTCTTAAAGTTTCACCCACCTGCATTTCTGCCTTGTATCACCTCACTCTTGTCATGCATTTCCACAATGATGCCACCCAGAACGACTTTTTAGACAAGCACATGTTGTATCCATGCCACCAGAAGCAGGGGCATCTCCTTGATGTTTCTAGTTAGAACTGACACCTGAGTGCCGCTTTCTCTTTTATAAAACCCAATGAACTTACATGCATTTGGATGTGTGTTTGTGCTATTTGTTTTGTCTTAAAAATAAAGCCTTTCTTATTTAAAAAAATATATATATATATAATCCTTTCAAGGAATTTAAAATATCCTGTAAAATTAAGTGTATTAAACGACAGGAACTAAAACTGGTAAGAAAGGCACAATCGTAGTAAAAACAGTTAGAACGTATTTAGGTAGAGGCAGGGGCAGCAGTCCCCTTTCACCAACCATCCAGGTGATTCTGATTCATATTCAAGTTTGAGAACCACTGTTTAGCAGAAGGGAAATTATAACAACCATTTTCCTTCTTTAACAAGAACATTTATTGTTTTTGTTTTCTGGTTAGAAAGGTAATTACATAATCACTGAAGAAAGTAGGATAAAGAATAAAAGTCACTCAGAGATAACTGCTATTGACTTTTTTTTTTTGCATTGACTATTTTCAGGAAGCTCAAAATTTCAAGGACCTCTCAGCATATCCAGTCCAACAGCCTGTTGGAGGTCTAAATCCCTTTTCTGTTTTTAGTTGCCCTATAAATCTTTCAGCTACTCCTTCTGCTGTGTTCTGCTACTTACTGTTACTGTAGAACTTTGAATGTACCTCCATTATAGCCCAAATCAGTTCGTACTGTCATCGTTGGTTAACCTGTTTCTCCCTTCAGGATTACATCACACTCATCTTTCTGTCCTTTGCAGTTGACTCACACATACATAATGGGTGCTCAATAAATATTTTGAACAAAAAATTAGTAATTTAATGAAAAAAATATATCAAAATACTGAAACATATGTAATGCTTCTTATCAGGGTCCTAATTAGATTGAGCTCTAATAGTCTAATTAACCACAGAAATATTCTTTTAGAAGAATTCCTTCATCACAAAAGTTTCTAGACCCGAAAGTTTGATGATCAGTAAATCTCGAAGGATTACTAAAATGTACAGGATATTCAGTTCTCTCTAACAATATGAAAGGTACCTGAGACGTTCTAGGTCACTCATTTCCACCTTCTCCTGCAGTTTATTTTAATGTCATTAGTTTAATATCAATTTACCTTGAGTTTTCATTCTCCAGCAACTACCCCATTTTTCTCCACCTCTTTCCAGCAAAGCACATCAGTACAGTTGTCTATCCTTGTCATCTCTACTAGTTCTCCACATTACTATGTCCAACAAACAGCTCTCAGTCCTTTTTTTTTAATTCAATTTATTTAAACAGACCAAAAAAAAAACCCAGTTCACCCATTTCTCCCACCCATCACCCCCTGCCTCTGGCATCCATCAATCTGTTCTCTGTACCTATAAGCTTAATATATTTATTTTTTAGACTCCACATGTGAGAGAGATCATTTGGTATTTGACTTTGTCTGACTTATTTCACTTAGCATGATGCCTTCTAGGTCCATCCATGTTGTTACAAATGGCAAGATCTCATTCTTGTCTATGGCTGAATAATATTCCATCATACACACACACACACACACACACACACACACACACACACAAATCACAATTTCTTTATCCATTCATCCACTGATGGACACTTAGCTTGTTTCCATATATTGGCTATTGTAAATAATGCTGTAATGAACATGGGGTTGCAGATATCTGTTTGAGTTAGTGGTTTTGTTACCTTTAGATAAATACCCAGAGGTAAAATTGCTGGATCATATGGTAGTTTTATTTTTAATTTTTTTGAGGAACCATCATACTGTTTTCCGTAGTGTCTACACCAATTTACATTCCCACCAGCAGTGCCCAGGAGTTCCTTTTTCTCCACACCCTCACCAACATGTGTTATTTCATGTCTTTTTGATACTAGTCATCCTAACAGGTGTGAGGTGATGTCTCATTGTGGTTTTAATTGGCATTACCCTAATGATTAATGATATAGAGCATCTTTTTATGTACCTGTTGATTATCTGTATGTTTTTGTTTGTTTGGAAAAATGTCTGTTCACATCTTCTGCCCATCTTTTAATTGGACTGTTTGAGAGATTTTTTTGCTATTGAGTTGTAGGAGTTCTTTATGTTTCGGGTATGAGCCCAGTATCAGATATATGATTTATAAACATTTTCACCCATGCAGTAGGTTGCCTTTTCATCTTGTTGATGGTTTCCTTTGCTGTGCAGAAGCTTTTTAGTTTGGTGTTTATTTTTGCTCTTGTTGCTTTTGGTGTCAGATTTTAAAAAATAATCTCCACGACCTATGTCAAGGAGCTTACTACCTATGTTTTCTTCTAGTTTTATGGTTTCGGGTTCAAGTCATTAATCCATTTTGAGGTGATTTTTGTGTACAATGTAAGATAGTGATCCAGTTTCATTCTTACACATGTGGCTGTCTAGTTTTTCCAACATCATTTATTGAAGAGACTGTTTTTTTCCCCATTGCATATTCTTGGCTTCTTTGTCTTAAACTAATTGACCATATATGCAGGGGTTTATTTCTGGGCTCTCTGTTCCATTGATATATTTGTTTTAGCTCAGCACCATACTGTTTTAATTAGTATAGCTTTGTAACATAGTTTGAAATTAGGGAGCATGATGCTTTTGTTCTTCTTTCTCAAGATTGCTTTGGCTATTTGGGGTGTTTTATGGTTCCATACAAATTTTGGGATTTTTTTTTTCTATTTATGTGAAATGTACCCTTGGTATTTTAGGGATTGCACTGAGTCTGTAGATTGCTTTGGGTAGTATAGACATTTTCACAATATTAATTCTTCCAATCCATGATCATGGAATGCCTTTCCATTTATTTCTGCTACTTTGATCAATTTCCTTTTAGCATTTTTTCCAGTATATAAATACAGTTGGGTTTTTTTTTTACCATATTAGATCCCATTGCATATTTGGTACATTCTACTATGTTTTTTTATTTAATAGTTTCCCACTTCATTATATATTCTCCAGAAACATTATTTTTTTTTTTTTAAAGATTTTATTTATTTTACAGAGAGAGAGATAGCGAGAGCAGGAACACAAGCAGGGGGAGTGGAAGAGGGAGAAGCAGGCTTCCCGCTGAGCAGGGAGCCCGATGTGGGACTCGATCCCAGGACCCCGGGATCATGACCTGAGCCGAAGGCAGACGCTTAACGACTGAGCCACCCAGGCGCCCCTGGAAACATTATTTTTAATGGATGCTCAATAATCAGTTCTTTACTGTTGAATATTTTATTGTTTTATTTTAAAATTTTACTGTTTTACATATGTAGTACCTATATTTACATTACATTTACATGTATATTATTCACATACATACTTAGTTATGTTTCCTCCAGGAAAGTTATACTGATTTGCTCTCCACTCTTGATTCAGTTAACATATATTTATTAAACACCTACCATGGGTTACACACCAGAAATTTTATTGCAATGAACAAAATAGATACACTCTTTGCCCTCAAGGAGCCTTTGGTCTTAAAAGAAGACATTCAGTCTGAGCGCCTGGGTGCCTCAGTCAGTTAAGCGTCCAACTCTTGAATTCAGCTCAGGTCATGATCTCAGGGTTGTGAGAATGGCTCCCACATGCTTGGTGTGGAGCCTGCTTAAGATTCTCTTACTCTGCCCTTCCCTGCTCATATGTGCTCATTCTCTCTAAAAAACAAACAAAAAACACTGAGTTTGTACAGTTAAAAGAGAAATCTATCCCATTTGATAGGTAGAGATGGTGCTCATTGTTTTAAATTGTCATTGTTCAACTTAGTGACCTTGGGTACTTTTTATTGATGGGGACTCTCTCCTTAGCCAAACTTGAGCCAGGCTCCTCTGAGTCCTCTTTTTGACTAGATCTTGACCCTGGGCTCTGTGCTTGGCCCACTTAGTCCAGTTTTAGCAAGAATCCTGTTGAGTCAGTTTAGCAAAAATCCCCCCCATCCTTGAAATCTGATCACTTTTGATATCTGATCAAATTTCTCATCCCCCTCTCTCCATGTCTTACCACCTTGGCCTACCTTCAGTGAGAATCCTATTGAGTCTATATAGCAAAGAATCCCCCTAGCTTGATGTTTCTCCTCTTGATGTTTCTTCTCTTAGGAATTTTCTATCCACCAACCCCCACCCTTGGCTATAAGTCTCCACCTATCCTGGTTGTATTTGGACTTGAGCTCCATCTCTCTCCCTTACTACAAAACCCTCATTGCAATAGTTCCTCTTTTTTTTTTTTTTTTTGAATAAAATCTTCCTTACTGTCTTTGACAAGTGTCATGAAAATTTTTTCTTTAACATCATGTTCATTACTTCATTCATTAGTTGTTTAGTTATGTACTTGTTACATGCCAAAACTATGCTAGTGTTACAGGATTTCTTTGACTTCGGTGCCCGAGGTTCTTGGTCACGCCGTTTTGAAGAATGAAGAGGTAGACCAGAAGAAGAGTGGTAGGCAGCAAAGCAAAGTTTATTGAGGATAGTAAAGTTTATTGAGTGATAGTACAAAGCTCCCAAAGAGGGAGGGGACCCGAGAAGGTTGCCACAGGGAAGTTTCTAAGTCTAGGGGTTTTTATGGGCTTGTTGGTGGGCTGTTTTAATCTGATCAACCCTCTATGCACCTGTCATCCAATCAGGTTTTTGTCATCTATCACGTGGGAAAAGGTGGAGGGCTCCTTCCAGAGTAGCATAAAAATCCTTTTAAGGGTGGTTCCCTCGTGGGGGCGGGGGGGGGGGGCCCTTTGTCCCTGCCTGCCCTTCTTCCAACTATACTTTATCATCAGGAGCTGGAAACAATGATAAATAAGGTAGATATATTCCTTCCCTTACAGAGTTTATAGTCTCATACTCATTGGATATGTATATTTCTTCATTTTAAAGTTACATCCTTTTCCATTTTTCTGTTGGAGTATTTCTTCTTAAGAGTTGATTTGAAAATGCTCTTTATTCAGTTAAATCAATTTATTTAATATTGAGCTCCTCCAGTGTGCAAGGCACTTTTCTAGGCACAGGGAAGATGATATGGAACAAGATAAACAAGGTTTCTTCTTGTAAGAGAGTTTACACTGGGGTCAGGGTGAGGAGAACACAATAAATAAGCAAACAAGTCAAGGAAAATGTTAGATAGTGATGAATGCCATACAGATCATTAGACTAGGGTGATGTGATAGAGTACCTCTGTGACTACTTTAGATTGGGCATTAATTAAAACCATTGTCACAGAAATGGAAAGCCCTTTTTCGCAATTTGATCTTTGGCTTTTTTTCTTTTTTTCTTTTTTTTTTTTTTGATGACTTATTTTTAAAACTGTTTTTCTAGTTATGATAATACATAACCATTTTGTAAAATTTGGAAATATAGAAAAGCAGAAAGAAGAAAATAAAAATAATTGATCTTATTATTCACAAGTAAACCCCACACAGTTAGAAGGATATCCTTCCTATTGTTTTCAATATGCATATATATTATGATAAACGTGTGTGTAATAGTTTTGGTTTAAAGAGAATATACTGCATTGCAGCCTGTTTTTTCCACTATGTGCAAGGACCTCTAACAGGCACTGAAAATATTTCAAATGATAAAATAATAAGCAAAAATAGACATGAGACTTACATATTTTAAAAATCATAAATTTTTCAGTTTAGCTTGAGTAGAGTAGGCAAGAAGATGGTTAGGATATAAACATTAATCAAGTAATCAAATAAATGTAAAATTTGAAGGTAGAAATTTTATCTCATTAACCACTTTATCCCCAGCACATAAAATAGTTCTGGGGAACCAGTGGTTTATTTTCATTCATTTGTATTTTTCATTCTCTCATGAGTGTAAAAATATTCTGTTATTATATCCATTTCTCTTTCTAATTTTGTATATTTATTTTTTCTCCATTTAATTTGATCAGGCCAACTGTTGTCTATATTTTCAAAGAAACTACTATTAGCTTTTTATTTTATTTTTTTTTAAAGATTTTATTTATTTATTTGACAGAGAGAGACACAGTGAGAGAGGGAACACAAGCAGGGGGAGAGGGAGAAGCAGGCTTCCCGCTGAGCAGGGAGCCCGGCGCGGGGCTCGATCCCAGGACCCTGGGATCATGACCTGAGCTGAAGGCAGACGTTTAACGACTGAGCCACCCAGGCACCCCTACTATTAGCTTTTTAAAAATCAACCGTGGAGATTTTTCTTTTTTTTTTTTTTTTTTTTTTTAGATTTTATTTATTTATTTGACAGAGAGAGACACAGCGAGAGAGGGAACACAAGCAGGGGGAGTGGGAGAGGGAGAAGCAGGCTTCCCGCGGAGCAGGGAGCCTGATGCGGGGCTCGATCCCAGGACCCTGGGATCATGACCTGAGCCGAAGGCAGACGCTTAACGACTGAGCCACCCAGGCGCCCCAACCGTGGAGATTTTTCTAATTCATTATTTTCTGCTTTTATTTGTATTTTGTTTTTCCTTTGCCTTTGCTTTATTTTGTTATTCAGACAAATATTTGGTTTATTTGCTTTTTTCTTATTTCAAAATAAAACCATTTAGGGACGCCTGGGTGGCTCAGTTGGTTAAGCGACTGCCTCCGGCTCAGGTCATGATCCCAGGGTCCTGGGATCGAGTCCCGCATCGGGCTCCCTGCTCAGCCAGAAGCCTGCTTCTCCCTCTCCCACTCCCCCTACTTGTGTTCCCTCTCTCGCTGTGTCTCTCTCTCTCTCTCTGTCAATTAAATAAATAAATAAAATCTTTAAAAAAAAAAAACAAACAAACAAAATAAAACCATTTAAAGCTAAGACTTTCACTCAGTCAATAGAGCTTTCACATGAAACAGAAGTTTTCACTTTTCTCTAATCATTATTTAATATTCTAATTACAATAAATAAATAAATAGGGATGCCTGGGTGGCTCAGTTGGTTAAGCGTCTGCCTTCGGCTCAGGTCATGATCCCAGCGTCCTGGGATCGAGTCCCACGTTGGGCTCCCTGCTCAGCGGGAAGCCTGCTTCTCCCTCTGTCTGCCACTCCCCCTGCTGTGTGCTATGCTCTCTCTCTGACAAATAAATAAAATCTTTAAAATAAATAAATAAATACTCTAATTACATTTTACAGTGTTTAGTCCCTCTTTGTCCCAAGGTTGGTTGGTTATTTATTTATTTATTTATTTATTTATTTGTTTATTTTTAAAGATTTTATTTATTTATTTATTTGACAGAGAAAGACACAGCAAAAGAGGGAACACAAGCAGGGGGAGTGGGGAGAGGGAGAAGCAGGCTTCCCGCTGAGCAGGGAGCCCGACGTGGGACTCGATCCCAGGACTCCAGGATCACGACCCAAGCCGAAGGCAGATGCCTAACGACTGAGCCACCCAGGCACCCCTGTCCCAAGGTTATTCAAAGTCATGTTTACTCTTTTGTCTTATTTTTGTTTTGTTTTTAAGAGCTTAGAATAATATGAATAGTGATTGAGAGTACAGCTCTGGAGTCAAACTATGGGATTTGAATCCCAGCTCTGTCATTTACTAATTGTGTAAGTCAAGGTGCAATCAGAAAAATAGAAACTGCACTATTTCAAACAGAGTATTTAATGCAGGGAATTGGTTACACAGATGTTGGAAGACTAAAAGGAAAAAAGGAGAAGCTGAGGTAACAAAAAATTAGTAACTGCAGGAAAAAGCTTCCACTTTTAGGGCTGTGAGAAAAAAAGGAAGAAGTTGTTTCCAGAACGTGGGAGCTCAGAGGAGAGGCCCTGTAGTGGTGGTGCTCAGATCTTTGAGAGGAAACTGTCAGCTGGTGCTTGAACTTCAGGGGAGAAGAGGATTCCCTACCCCACCCCTGCTGAAATATCTCTGCAGGGGTGAAGCAGGATTCATGCTTGGGAGACCCAAAAAGAAGCTGGGAGCTAGAGCCAATTTGCTGCTGACAGTGGAACCACTGACAGTACTGGAAGACAGGAAGGATAGACCTCTCCTGCTCCCTCCCTACAGTCTTCTGGTGCCTCTTATTAGCAGAAACAGGGAGCTAGCTGTCAAGGAAGTTTGGGAAATGTGATTTGCAGAGTTCCAGCCTCAGGATCACAGCATAGAGACAGTTAAAGAGCCAGTATACTAGCTGTGTGACTTTAGGCAAATTACTTAATCCCCCCCATGCCTCAGTTTCCTCATCTGTAAAATGGGCATAATGATGGTACTTACCATCATTGGGCTATTCTGAGGATTAAATGACATTAATTCAGGTAAAGCATTTAGACTAGAGCCTGTCACTTTATAAATATGTTAGTTGTTACTATTATGAAGTTTTTATTTTGTCTTTCAATAATAATTTTTTACATTTGAATTGCTTTGAAACCACAATTATAAAAATATATTGATTAAATTCTTTGTTTGCCTTATTTTAATGCCTCTAGAGAGTTCTTTTTACCATGATCTTTGAGTTTTTTTGAGTCATCTCTCAAACAGGTGGAATATATCAGTTTTTTTCTACAAAGATATGAGGATGATATGCTTTTTAAGATATCTGTGAATGTGTCTTTGTTGCCTTTACAAGTTAAAGAGAAGATACATTGGTTAACTGTAGAATTCCTGGATGTAATTTTTTCCTTCAAATCTTTAGAAATTTCCCCATTGTCCTCTAATGTTTATTGTTGAGGAAAAGTCTAAAACCTTCCCTATTTTTGTTCCTTTGTAGTAAATTTTACTGTAGGATTCTTTATCCTTAAAATTCAAAACTTACAAGGGTAGGTCTAGGTATTAGTTTCTTTTATTTTTATTTTTATTTTTTTTAAAGATTTTATTTATTTATTTGACAGAGAGAGACGGCGAGAGAGGGAACACAAATGGGGGAGTGGGAGAGGGAGAAGCAGGCTTCCCGCTGAGCAAGGAGCCCAGGACCCTGGGATCATGACCTGAGCTGAAGGCAGATGCTTAACCGACTGAGCCACCCAGGCATCCCTAGGTAATAGTTTCTTTTAATTAACTGTGCCCAGATTCAGGTGTTTTTTCACCTCAGGGAAGTTGTCTTCTCTTATATATTGAAATACAATCTTTGATTATTTGCTTTAACTTTTTTTAAGTTTTCATTTATATCAAAGTTTTATATGACATATTTTAAAGAGTTAAGAGAGTTCCCTCTGGTTCGTTGTGAAGAATAGCAGACTCCTACTTCCCTCCTGTTTCTTCCTTCCAGGAAGTAATTATTTTCACCTTTCATGGTTGATTGTTATGGTCTTTAACTCTTTGTATTTAAATATGCTTTATTGCTACTTTTAGATTTTTTACTTTTGGTCATAATCTATTGATTTCCCACTATGGTAGAAAATAACTTTGCTTCCTTTTTTCTCTAACATCCACCACATTCAATTACCCTTCTCATGTCCATCTTGTAATATAACTATATCATAATTTTGGTTAGATTAGTAGTCAGTGTTTACATTATCATTAGTGAGTAAACATTATTCACACTGGAGCCATGTGGTATGATGATTTCTTTTCTTTTGTCATGGAACATTTTGGTTTTCCTGGAGTTAATAGCTGTCTTCTTTTTTCATTTCCTTAGTTTTCTATATACTTTTTACTAATTCAACTCCAAGCTCTTACCACCTGTCAAGGTGGTCATTCACATTAGGTATTGTATCAATTCCATCTTTCTGTATAAATCTTTCTAGAATCTTCTGACTACTTCAGTTTGGCCTACGTGCCCTCTGGGCCTGATATGCAGCTGACATCCTATGATTTTCCCTCACCATCATCTTGGGAATTCCTTTGGCCCTCCTCCTATGTTGGAACCTCAATAAAATAAGATGTATCCCACATCTTATTTTGATAAGAATTACCCTCTTATTTTGATAAGAATTACCCTCAGTAACTTCTCTAGAATAGTGTACAGAAGGTAAATTTTTGGAAAAATACCATGTCTGACATGTTTTTATTCTACTCTGATACTTGATTATTTGGTTAGTATACAATGCTAGGATAGAAATAATTTTTTGTAGAATTTTTAAGGCATTGATCTATTATCTCCTAGCTTTCAGGGTTATTCTTAGGTAGTATAAAGCCATTCTGATAACTGACTCTTTGTATGTGAATCTTTCTCTCTCTCTTTTTCTCTCTCTCTCTCACTGTTTATAGGATATTCTATTAGTCCCCCGTGTTATTCTAGAAATACATATCCTGCAGTTCTGGAAATTTTTCTTAAATTATCTCACTGATGATTTTTACCTATTTATTTTCTTCTATTTTTTCTTTTGGAATTTTCTATTTTCCATCTCTCTGTTTAAAAAATGTTTTTTGTTTGTTTTATTTTACTTAGTAGAATAGTTTCTCAACTTTATCTTCCAATTCTTCCGTTGAATATTTGAAATATTTATCATATTTTTAATTTCAAGAACACTTTCTTTAAGCATTTCTTTTTATATGATTCTGTTCCTATTTCATGAATATAATATCTCCTTGAGGATTAACGATTTTTTTGTTTGTTTTCCTTACGTGGTCTCTGTTTCCATCAAGCTGCCTTTTTCTATTTATTTAGCTGACTTGGTCTCTTTGTCTCCTATCAAGACTTTCCTTAACATGTGACAATCCTTGGCTGTGTATTCAGATTTAAGACTGGGGATTTGAAAAGATGACTAGAAACCGAGTGCTTAGTTAGGATTTGTTGACTGTAAGCAGCACTGTAGGGTAAACTTCTGAAGTTTGTTTATTTTTTTTTTACTTTATTTTTTTTTAAAGATTTTATTTACTTATTTGAGAGAGAGAGAGTGAGAAAAGGAGAGAGATCACAAGCAGGGGGGAAGGGTGGAGGGAGAAGCAGACTTCCCTCTGAGGGAGCCCAACATGGGGCTCAATCCCAGGACCCTGGGATCCTGACCTTAGCCAAAGGCAGACACTTAACTGACTGAGCCACCTAGGTGCCCTTGAAGTTCGTTTCTTTAGACCTAAGCTGGTCAGATTTCCCCAGAGAAGATGCTTCTAATATACTGCCTGGAGGTGAAGACCAAGTCATCTGTGTTGGAGAACCGGGTTAGGGGAGAGACCAAGGGGAGCTGGCATGCAGTGTGCAATTCCTTAGTCTCGGCATCAATGCTATATTTTGGTTTGCCAGAGGAGAGATCCTCTGTTTTACTCTTTAAAGAGAAAAACCTTTAGTCTTTTGCCAGGACTGGAGAGGGCAGTCACCTGGCCACTTAGACTCAGGGAGGAAATCTGGACATCTTAAATTTTCAACCAGTTCTTCATAAGGTGCCTTTTGCAACCAACTCCTGAGCCTTTTGGAGACTCAGTAGTATACATGAGGTTTATTCTCAGCTTTCTCCCCTGCTGTCTTTGGATGCACCCTTCCCTGGTCTGCTAAATATTTACTACTCTTTTATTCTCCCTCTTCCAAAAGTTTAGTGCTGTTGTCCCCTGTACCTTTTTTCTTGCCTTTGTGGGTTTATGCCCCTTTGGAACAACTATATACATGTCAGATCTTCATTCTCTGTCCTTTGAGTCCGTGATGTCATCTCTCATCATTGTCATGCCTTTCTCATTTCCTCTACTTTGTAAAGTTTGCCCTTCCTACCATTTAGCTTTTTATTGCACCTAATGTAGCTTTAGATTCTGCATTTTAGTTTCCTTACAAACGCCCCTTACCTCATCTACCTTCCTTTGATTCTTCCCTACCTGACTCCCGGTTCCCCCTTTTCATCTTCATTTGTATCTCATCTATCACCTCTTTTGTGTGTGTCCGTCCACTTTTTTGAATTTTTATTGCAAATATAAAGTAGATGCTTTTTAAAGAAATTGCTTTTAGTAAATCTTGTCCAAAAGATAGCCTTCTTCAACATCTTGAGCGCTGAGTTTTGCTTTTTTATGCTGCAGAATCTTTTCATAAGCCTGTTAGAGTTTTTTTTCCCTGTTTAATTATCCTAAATAAGCAGTGTTGTTATGAGTCTTAATATTTTTCTGAGTCACTTAAGGAATGTCAATGGGTTGTTGGGTGAAGCTAATGGACATCTAGCCAGATGCCTTCTTAAATTGGGACTCAGCCTTTTCACTTTAGAAATTTGTTGTGTTGACTGAAATGGGCACATTAAAGAATTGAACTAGGATGTACTTGTTATAAGTTGATGTAAAATGTAAACTGAGGCTCCTGAAATGGTCAGAGAGAGCAGTATGAATGTCCCTGGCCAATCCTTAGTGAGGCATGTATTCTTGAGATCTTTTTGCCATCAGTCCATATCCTCTCAGTTGGATTTTGAAGGTGTATGCTGTATGTCTAGGAAACAACAAGGAAGCTACCCCTCATCCACATAAGTGTTAAATCTAGGACTCTGGGTCTAAATACTTTAGCACTGTTTGCCCGAACAAACACTCATTGAATACCCACAATAAGGATATACTCCTAGAAGTCTTATTCTGACTGCTTAGAATTGTGATACTCAAAGTATGGTCTGTAGACTAGTGCCAGTCCTTCAACTCTTCCTTACGGGTCCACTATGAGATAAGGACATACACTGAGAATAAACATTTATAATATTATAAGTTCCATATAATTTATAGTACAATTGAAACACTTTGGAGATGACAGGGGGATATGATTCTGCACCCTTAAATCTAGTATTCTAGTATTTCCCCCTACCGCTGGTTCTCTGACACCAGCTGGGTATCCTACAATTTTCCTCAATTCTGATACTACCTGCCTGGAGATAGTGTCAGGTCCCGCAGGTTAAGGGCTCAGTCCTCCAAAACCGCCCACCCCCTCAGATGCTAATTGCAAGCCCAGGTTGTTCCCTGGGCTTCTGACTGACTGGTTATAAATCGGAGGTTACAATGACCCCCTCCTTGGGTTCCATTAATATGCTAGATGGGTTCACAGAACTCAGAGAAACATTTTACTTACGAGATCACCAGTTTATTATCAAGGGATATAACCGAGGAACAGCCAGATGGAAGAGATATATAGGGCAAGGTACTTGGGAAGGGGCACGGAGCTTCCATGCTCTCTCCCAGCCGCTCTCATGGCATCTTCACGTGTTTGCCGATATAGAAGCTCTCTGAACCCCCTCCTTTTGGGTTTTTATGGAGGCTTCATTACGTAGGCATGGTTGATGAAATCATTGACCACTGGGAATTATTCAACCTTTAGCCCTGATCCATCCCAGGAGGTAGGGGGAGGAGAATACTGAAAGTCCCAACCCTTCAATCACAGACAGAGAGAGGGAAGGGAGGGATCGAGGGGGAGAGAGAGGGAGAGAGAGAGAGAGAATCTTAAGCAGGTCCATGGCCAGTGTGGAGCCCCCATGGGGGCTCAATCTCAGGACCCCGAGATCATGACCTGAGCCAAAATCAAGAGTGGACACTTAACTAAGTCACTCAGGCAGCTCACAGGTCCATCACTCTTATCACTTAGGAAATTCCAAGGGTTTTAGGAGCTCTGTGACAGAAGCAGGGAGGAAGACCAAATATATATTTCTTATTATAAATCACAATATCACAGGGAACTATGAATAGTTATGCCAGGAAAATAGACATCAACTGTACCTTCCAGGCAAACTGGAACATGGTTACTTCATCCTTAGAATTTACTAGTGGTAGAGCCCTGTGGACATACCTATCAAATTACCTCTTAAGCCTCTCTTTTCCTGAGTGTAATATACCCTAATTCCCGAATCCCAAGCTCCACACACTGATAATATAGCTCCGCAATTACACTTGAACCCCTTGTGCCTACCACTTCCTAAGCCATTCCTGGAAATTGACATAGTTAGATGCTGTGTCTTGACCACTTGGCCTAAGCAGAGACTTTATCCAGTGACTGTCTTTCCCCAGAAGGGTATCTTTGAGGGCCAGGCTCCAGTACTCAGCCATACCTCAATGAGGAGTCTTAAAATATCATTCATGGTCATGACCTTTGAACAAACTATTGAATGCTGCATTGACCTCAATTCAAGTGCCTCTCAGCAAATATTTTCCAAGTAGTTCCTTTTGCCAGTGGACTTGATTTAATAAGAAGGCAGAGATTAGAGCACATTGAAATCTACAGTCTTTTAGTTAGGCCTCTGAGAAATATCATACATTACTTGGGAATTATTACAGTGGTCTTCAAATGTTTTCACTGACATAATCACTAAGTTCATTTTTTTAACCTTGTATTCCTTCATACATTTTTTTAAAACTGATTTTTTTTATTTTTTAAAAGTAATCTCTATATCCAACACGGGGCTCAAACTCACCACCCCGAGATCAAGAGTCACATGCTCTACAGACTGAGCTAGCCAGGTGCCCCTCCTTCATACATTTTAAAGTTGACATATAAAAATTTTCATCATAAGTTTAAATAATTACAAAGGATATTATTTATGGCACCTTAAAAATACTGTCATTTAAAATAAAACTTTTCAGGGGTGCCTGGGTTGCTCAGTCGGTTAAGCGTCTGCCTTCAGCTCAGGTCATGATCCCAGGGTCCCAGGATCGAACCCCGCATTGGGCTCCCTGTTCAGCGGGAAGCCTGCTTCTCCTTTACCCACTCTCCCTGCTTGTGTTCCCTCTCAAAATTTACTTTTAACAATTTATCAACTTTAAGTTAATTGAACCTCTTAAATTCGAGTAAAAGCAGAAAAATGAAAACTACCACTTGCAGAAATTTGTTACCCAGGTACTGAAGCCATCTTCTTCCTCTATTTCTGGGAAGTATATAAAAAAGGTTTTACCAAGATTTACACAGGACTGCTGTTCTTTCCCTTAGAGGTATCTCGTTTAACCCAATATTCTCAAAAAGGGTTAAGAAAATAGAAGTAATGTTAATTTCAAAGCACCCTTGCCAATATAACATTTCTTAATAAACTGCTATTTTTATAAGGTGATTTAAATATATTTTCGTCTGGCACCTGGGTGGCTCAGTCAGTTAAGTGTCTGCCTTCGGCTCAGGTCATGATCCCAGAGTCCCGGGATCAAGCCCCACGTCAGGCTCCCTGCTCAGTGGGGAGTCTGCTTCTCCCTCTCCCTCTGCCCCTCCCCCCTACTCTTGCGCTGTCTCTGTCTCTCTCTCACTTACTCGCTTGCTCTCAAATAAATAAATAAAATCTTTAAAAATAAGTAAATATATATATATATTTTGTCAAAACTGTGGAGATAGATTTTACTCATTTAACTTATGAAAATGTCACATAATCTGATTTATTTAATAAAGTCAGTCCTCTTTGTCAAACCACCAGGTAAATCAAACTTACTTTGTGAGAAAAGTCTAGTTTCTTTCTTCCCCCAACTTTATTTTCAATACAAATACGTGGTTAAATGTTTCAAGAAAGATTATAAAACATTGAGAAGTAAATTACATATATTATCTAACAACATTACTACAAGCAATCATGATTAAAATAATATAGATCTAGGATGCCTAAGTGGCTCAGTCGGTTAAGCATCCAACTCTTGATTTAGGCCCAGGTCATAATCTCGGTGTTGTGAGAATGAGCCCCACATGAGGCTCCGTGCTGGGTGTGGAGCCTGTTTTTCTCTCTCTCCCTCTCTCTCTGTCTCTCCCGCCTTTCTCTCCCTGTCCAAAATAATAATAACAATATAGATCTACTATAACTGGCTTTTACATTTTATGTTATAAAACAAGATGAAAAGAATATGTTATTACTTTGTTACTATTTTGAAATAATGACCTAAAATGTATAGCTAAAGTTATGAGTAAATCATTTATTTTTTTAAAAGTTTTATTTATTTTATGAGAGAGAGAGAGAGAGAGCACAAGCAGGGGGAGAGGCAGAGGGAGAAGCAGGCTCCCCGCTCAGGGAGCCCGATGTGGGGCTCGATACCAGGACCCTGAGATCATGACCTGAGCCAAAGGCAGACGCTTAACCGACTGAGCCACCCAGGCACCCCAGTAAGTCATTTATTAAGCAAGGAGTATGATAAAAGGTACTGCATACTTTTTTAAAATGTGTGGAATGTATGAAATACAAGCATTGGCTTTTTAGAATCAGAATCATGTATAAAAGTCAGAAATAGCCCTGTTGACTCTTAGATATCATGTTCAAACTTTCGTTGTATATTTAATAAAAGAGAAAGGTACAAACTAAAAACTAATTGGCCTGGCAGCTAGCGTATACTTTATTTATTTATTTTATTTTATTTATTTTTTTTTTTAAGACATTGGCATCATTCTTCAACATGACTACAGGATTTTTTTTTTAAGATTTTATTTATTTGACAGAGAGATAGAGCACACAAGCAGGGGTAACAGTAGAGGGAGAGGGAGAGACAGGATCTCTGCTGAGCAGGGAGCCCAGCTCGGGCTCAATCCCAGGACTCTGGGATCATGACCTGAGCCAAAGGCAGATGCTTAACCACTGAGCCACCCTAGCATATACTTTAATTTTCTGTTTTTAATAAGAAATAGAAAATATTAAGCCTTTAATTGGATGAAATAAATATTTCATTTTATTATTTATAAAGTAGATTTTAGTTTATGGAATCACACTGAATTTTTTAAAAATCAAGTAAGTGAAGGGGGGGATATTGGAGGAGGGGGAGACGAACCATGGGAGACTATGGACTCTGAGAAACAAACTGAGGGTTCTAGAAGGGAGGGGGGTGGGGGGATGGGTTAGCCTGGTGATGGGTATTAAAGAGGGCACGTTCTGCATGGAGCACTGGGTGTTATACGCAAACAATGAATCATGGAACACTACATCAAAAAATAAAAATAAAAAATAAAAATAAATAAAAATCAAGTAAGCTTTTTCATCAAAAGTCATATAGTAGTAGTCCCAGAAAACATTCAACTTACATTTAAAAAAGTCAATGTCACAAGCTTGTCCTGCTTATTCAGTATGAAGATGCCTTTCTTTCCAGCTAATGATGTGTCCTAAGGATGAGTATTGAGAGTAGCCTAGGGGCGCCTGGGTGGCTCAGTCGTTAAGCGTCTGCCTTTGCCTCAGGTCATGATCCCAGGGTCCTGGGATCGAGCCCCCCATCAGGCCCTACTCTGCGGGAAGCCAGCTTCCCTCTCCCACTCCCCCTGCTTGTGTTCCCTCTCTCACTGCGTCTCTCTCTGTCAAATAAATAAAATCTTTAAAAAAAAAAAAGAATGGTTTTGGTGACTTGATTAGTAATTAAAAGATGCTTCCCAGAAACCAGTATTTCCCATCATCCTTTTGTTCGGCTGTCTGGAGGGTTTTGCACAGGGAAGTAAATGGTGACAGGTATGTCTTCCTTTTTGTAAAGTGAGTGAGGGCACTTTTGAAAGGGATGGTGGGAGAGGGTCAACACACACCTTTATCACAGGTCAATTTTAGGATATAATTCGTATGAAAATGGAAACATCTTGAGTTAATCCCCCTAACATTATATGCCCATGACCCCCTTAGCTTACAATGTATGCATTCTCCCCCAACTTTCCCACACAGTTAATGTGCTCCCAAGACATTTTTCAAAAAATTTAGCAAGTAATAGGGGTGGTGGTTCTGGAAACATGGAGCATCTCCCATTATAAATACTTAGAATTGCTGGATAAAATATAGGAAAAAATCTTTATATATACAGCTGAGCTTGCAAGAAAGAAGGAGAAATCTGAAGATCACAGAAAGGAAGCAGGGGCTGAAATCTGAGGGAGAAGGTTCTAGCTACCATTGCAATTTCTGGGGGTATGTAGGGGTGGAGGGAGTTGCCATAAGCTAGGGACTTAGATTTTAAGGCATATTCAAGAATATGGTCTTAGACTTGCTCCAGATAGGAACTTGGAACAGAAATCTCTATGAGAAGCTAGAACTCTCAAAGGGTGGCACCCTCACTGAAAAGGTAGTGAAAAAAAAAAAATCTCACCAACATGGGGAGATGACCAGAAAATATATATTTCTTTGCCCATACACTGGGTAAGAAAAAATTTTTCCACTGAAACATTGAAAACCCAGGCCTGCATTGGTTTTGGCTTTGACTTAACACTACCCTTGTAGTCAGGAATCCCTAAATCAAGAAATTAACATAAAAATTGATCCCAGTGAAAAACCCTGAGGCACTTATAGGAACAAATGTAAAACCATTCTGGAAGGATGCTCCTTCACGTCAGGTCACCCAGGCAAAAAACAGTTTTATAATAAAAAAGCATAAAACACAAAAAGAAATAAACCATGAGCTTAGTCAGGAGACACAAAAGGATTAGAGCCCTCAAATCTTGAAATATTAGATGACAATCCAGAAGACAATATAAAATGAATATGCTTATAATATTTAGACATAAGAGATCAAAACCCTGTAAGATTAAGGGAAAGACCTTATGAAGAAACAACAGATGGATGTGGGGAACCACCAAAGAGAAAATTTAGAAATGGAAGACATAATCCTAGAAAATTAAAACAAATGGTTAAACAGCAGATTAGATACAACTGAAGAGAAAGTACTAATTAACTAGAAGCTAAATCTGAGAATCTTACACAGAAGGCAGCAAAAAAAGAAATAAAAAATATGAATGAAAAGTTGAGACATGGAGAAATGGAGCATACTAATTTTTTTTTTGAGATTTTATTTATTTATTTGACAGAGAGAGAGAGCACAAGCAGGGGGAGTGGCAGGGAGAGGGAGAAGCAGGCTCACCGCTGAGCAAGGAGCCCAATGTGGGGCTCAGTCCCAGGACCCTGGGATCATGACCTGAGCTGAAGACAAATGCTTAGCTGACTGAACCACTCAGGCGCCTAAACATACTTATTTTTTATTTATTTATTTTTATTTAAATTCAATTAATTAACATATAGTGTATTGTTAGTTTCAGAGGTAGAGTTCAGTGATTCATCAGTCTTATGTAACACCCAGTGCTCATTACATCCTGTGCCCTCCTTAATGTCCATCACCCAGTTACCCCATCCACCCACCCCCTTGTCCCCCAGCAACCCTGTTTGTTTCCTATGATTAAGAGTCTCTTATGGTTTATCTCCCTCTCTGGTTTCATCTTGTTTTATTTTTCCCTCCCTTCCCTTATGATCCTCTGTTTTGTTTCTTAAATTCCACATATGAGTGAGATCATAGGATAATTGTCTTTCTTTGACTTATTTCGCTTAGCATAGATACCCTCTAGTTCCATCCACATCATTGCAAATGGCAAGATTTCATTTTTTTTGATGGCTGAGTAGTATTGCATTGTATATACCACATCTTCTTTATCTATTCATCTGTCGATGAACATCTGGGCTCTTTCCATAGTTTGGCTATTGCGGATATTGCTACTATAAACATTGGGATGCAGGTGCCCCTTCGGATCACTACATTTGTATCTTTGGGGTAAATCCATAGTAATGCAATTGCTGGGTTGTAGGGTAGCTCTATTTTCAACTTTATGAGGAACCGCCATACTGTTTTCCACAGTGGCTGTACCAGCTTGCATTCCCACCAACAGTGTAGGAGGGTTCCCCTTTCTCAGCATCCTCGCCAACATCTGTCCTTAACTGACTTGTTAATTTTAGCCATTCTGACTAGTGTGAGGTGGTATCTCATTGAGGTTTTTGTTTGTATTTCCCTGATGGCGAGTGACATTGAGCATTTTTTCACGTGTCTGTTGGCCATTTGGATGTCTTCTTTGGAGAAATGCCTGTTCATGTCTTCTGCCCATTTCTTGATTGGATTGTTTGTTCTTTGGCTGTTGAGTTTGATAAGTTCTTTACAAATTTTGGATACTAGCCCTTTATCTGATATGTCATTTGCAAATATCTTCTCCCATTCTGTTGGTTGTCTTTTGGTTTTGTCGACTGTTTCCTTTGCTGTGCAAAAGCTTTTTATCTTGATGAAGTCCCAATAGTTCGTTTTTGCCCTGCTTCCCTTGCCTTTGGCGATGTTTCTAGGAAGAAGTTGCTGCGGCTGAGGTTGAAGAGGCTGCTGCCTGTGTTCTCCTCTAGGATTTTGGTGGGTTCCTGCTCACATTCAGGTCTTTTGTCCATTTTGAGTCTGTTTTTGTGTATGGTGTAAGGAAATGGTCCAGTTTCATTCTTCTGCATGTGGCTGTCCAATTTTGCCAACACCATTTGGTGAAAAGACTGTCTTTTTTTTCTATTGGACATTCTTTCCTGCTTTATCAAAGATTAGTTGACGATAGAGTTAAGGGTCCATTTCTGGGTTCTCTATTCTGTTCCAAGGACAGCCTAATTTTAAAATATGCAGATGGGGGGTGGGGCGCACCTGGGTGGCTCAGTCAGTTAAGCATCTGCCTTCAGCTCAGGTCAAGATCCCAGGGTCCTGGGATTGAGCCCCGCGTCAGGCTACCTGCTCAGCAGGGAGCGTGCTTCTCCCTCTCCCTCTGCCTGCTGCTCTGCCTACTTGTGCTCTCTATCTCTCTGTCAAATAAATAAAATCTTTAAAAAAAAGAAGTTTAGGGGCACCTGGGTGGCTCAGTCGTAAAGCGTCTGCCTTCGGCTCAGGTCATGATCCCAGGGTCCTGGGATCGAGCCCCACATCGGGCTCCCTGCTCGGCGGGAAGCCTGCTTCTCCATCTCCCACTCCCCCTGCTTGTGTTCCCTCTCTCCCTGTGTCTCTGTCAAATAAATAAATAAAATCTTAAAAAAAAAAAAAGTTTAAAAAAATGTGCATATGTGGGCACCTGGGTGGCTCAGTCGGTTGGATGTCTGACTCTTGATTTCGGCTCAGGTCATGATCTCGGGGTGGTGGGATCAAGCCCCGTGTCGGGCTCTGCACTGAAAGTGGAGCCTGCTTAAGACTCTCTCTCTCCCTCTCTCTTTGCCCCTTCCCCCAGTGCTCTGTCTCTCTCTCTCTCTAAGATAAATAAATAAATCTTAAAAAATAAAAAAATAAAATGTGCATAAGATCTGAATTTTCACTTCTTCCAAGATACACAAATGACTAATAAATACATAAAAGATGTTAACATCATTAGTTATTAGGGAAATGCAAATAAAACCACAAAGAGATACCACTTCACACCTATTAGAATGGCTGTAATAAATGAGACAAACAATAACAAGTGTTGGCAAAGACATGGAGGAATTAGAACCCTCATCCACTGCTGGTAGGAATGTAAAATGTGCAGCCAGTGAAAAACAGTCTGGCAGTTACTCAAAACATTAAACATAGATTACCATATAACAGCAGTTCCACTCCTACTTATATATTCAAGAGAAATAAAAGCAAAATATATACATCTATACACAAAAATATACATGAATGTTCATAAAAGCATTATTCTATATTATACCATATATAACATATAATAATAGCATATATAATATATATCACCATATATATTATAGTACATAACAACACGTAACTATGTAATATATACTATATGTAGTATATTAGTATATATTATATAAGTTAGTATGTAATATATTAGTATATTATACTAGCCAAAAAGTGGAAACAACTCAATGTCCATTATCTGATGAATGAATAAGTAAAATAGAGTATAATCCATACAATGGAATATTACTCAGCCATAAAAAGGAATGAAGTGGGACGCCTGGGTGGCTCAGTCCATTGAGCGTCTGCCTTCAGCTCAGATCATGATCCTGGGGTCCTGGGATCGAGTCCCACATCGGGTTCCTTGCTCGGTGGGGAGCCGGCTTCTCCCTCTCCCTCTGCTGCTCCCCCTGCTTGTGCTCTCTCTCTCTCTCTCTCTCTCTCAGATAAATAAATAAATAAATAAATAAATAAATAAATAAATAAATAATTTTAAAAATGCTATATAATATATTTAACAATAAAATAAAAAGGAATGAAGTATTGACACTGCAACACGGATGAACCTTTAAAGCATTATGCTAATTAAGCGAAGCCAGTCACAAAGGACCACATACTGATTCGATTTATATGAAATATCCAGAATAAGCAAATCTGTAGAGGCAGAAAGTAGATTAGTGGTTTCCTAGGGCTGCAGTAACTGGAGAAGACGATGGGAAGGAAGTGGGGAATGGCTGCTAATAGATACAGGATTTCTTTTTGGAGTGATGAGATGTTCTAAAACTAATTGTGGTAATGGTTGCACAACTCCACAAATATGCTAAAAACCACTGAATTGTACATTTTAAATAGGTGAACTGTGGGCTATGTGAGTACTTCAATAAAGCTGTTGGAAAAAGAAGTCCCATGAAAGTGTTACAAACTAAGATTTAGTCTAATTTAAGAAGTACTCCAGCCTATCCTTAGAAAAAGGGACAGAATATTCTGTGATGCGATGTCTGGAGATGCTGTGGCAAAATTTATATAAACTCTCCTTTTTGTCTCTTGGTTTTCTCCTCTCTACACAGCATATTAGTTTTTCTTTGTTGTATCAGTTATCCATTAATACAATAATCTGATGACAAACCACCTGAAGCCTTATGCTCGCTGCTCACCAGTCTATGGTAGCTGAGCCGTTACCTGATCTTGCATTGATCTTGGCTGGGTTCTCCCACATGTTGGAGGTTGGCTGGCTGTTTTCTGGACAAGGATGGTCTCTGCTTTTCTTCACTTGTCTCTTACATCCCTCAAATGGACAAGCTGGGGCAAGTTCTCATGCTGGGGCAGAGATTCAAAAGTGAACAAGCTCAGCGCACAAGAGAGCAAGCAGAAATGCACAGGTGCTTTTCAAGCCCCTGCTTGTTCACATCTGTTAACATTCCATTTGCCTAGGTAAGTTACATGGCTGAACCCATAGTCAGAGGGAGAGGGGCCTACAAAGTTACAAGGCAAAGGACATGGAGACAAGGAACCCGTAATTGGGGCCATTGATATAATACATAGTTGTGTTTATAAGTTTTGCTTATCTGTTTAATAAACTCAACATAGTTTATTTCATATTGTGAATTTAATCTTGAAGTAAAGAATTGCTTCTTGAAGTAAAATTTCTTCTATTGTTATGTGTTACTGCAGAAGTATAAGAAACAAAGAAATTATAGCCAAGTAAAATGAGCATAAGGAAATGTGATCATTTCCCCTACCTATAAAGATGGTCTCTCTTGATGTACATTCTCCCAGCGCTCTTCCTCTTTCTCCAGTAAGAGGTATATATTCATTATAAATTTTCTTGAGAAATTAAAATTAAGTATTTAATTTTTTATTAAATATGCACTTTCTTTTTTTTCCCCTTGAGCTCATTTTTGTCAAAGGGCTTATTGCACAAAAGTGTTACCAAACAACATAAAGAATTGTCTATTATCACCATAAAATGAATGGCAAAATCACTATGACAAGAGTGTCCAGTCTACTTTCTGTATACTCCGTTGCAGCACTGTTCAGCTTCTATTTCCTGTGCATTGTCCACATGATCTCACCTCGAATTTCCCACATTTCCCACTGACTGGTGGCCCAGCAGGCCTGGCACTGCTGTATGGTATACCAAGTAATCATCGGAGGCAGCAACATCTAATACTTCTGTCTCCACCGCCCAAGATCACAGAGCTCACTGTCCTTGCCTTATTTGTTCAGGAAGTACCCAGCATGTTGTTCTTGAAAGGGAATTAATAGGTCTCTTGACTCTGGAAAGGGTTGGAAGAAGACATACAGATTATTGCTGATTATATTTCAATTTTAACCATGAGTTACAGTGAGAATTCTGTTTGCTGCATATGTGTCTCACAGGCCAGAGATGGCAGAAGCTGAAACACAAAGTGGCGGTTTACCAAGCTCATTCCAGCTATTGTAATGCAACTATTAATAATGGTATGTGGTTTTAAAAAAATGACAAATCTGAGACAAATGCCAAACTGGATGGCAGCTGGACCACAGTAAGCCTGAAGCATTGTTGCTCTAATGATAAAGCTGTAGAAATTAAGACAATGCAGTGTGGGCACAGGGATAGACAATCAGACCATTGACAGAATCAAGAGACCAGAAACTGACCTATAGATAAATGGACGCCTGGTATATGATAGGTCTGTAAGGAAAGAGTAAATGGTACTGAACATTTTGGTTATCTATATGGGAAAAAATGAATGTGGACCTTTACCTTACACTAATCATAAAAATAAGTTCAGAATGGACTCAAATGTGAAGGGCAAATGTTTAAAATATCTAGAAAAAAATGAGTAGAAGTGCTTTATGACTTTGGGGTGGTAAAGAATTCCTTAAATGAGACACAAAAAATTGATAAATTTAACTACATTAAAATTGGTAACTTCTGTTCATAAAAAGACACCATAAAGAGAGACAAAAAAAGACAAGCTACAAATTCAAGATATCTGCAACTCAAGTAACAGAGGTTTAGGATCCAGAATATGTAAAGAATTCTTATGAGTCAATAAGAAAAAGACAACACAATAATAAAATGAACGAAAAGACATAACAAAACATTTAAAAATATAAATTGTCAATCAGGACACAAAAAGATGATTGACCTCATTCATAATCAGGGGCATGCAACACAAAACCAAAGGAAGATATTTTATCATAGCTGTAAGATTGGCACAAAATTAAAACGTCAGAAACCGCCAAGTGTTGATGAAGATGTAGAGCAGTTAGAACACTCATTCACTGTTGTTGAGACTGACAAATTTAAAAACATTTTGATATTTTCTGCTAAAGATGCACAAACATTACGACTCAGTGATTCAACTCTTATGGTTATATGTCCTAGAGAAACTTTTACACAGCTTACCATAAGACATGTGAAAATGATCTTAAAGTATTGTTTATAATAACAAACAAAAACAGTTGGAAGCAACTTGTTTATAGATTGGAGATAAATTGTGGAATATTCATGAACTGCAGTTACATGGATCAACATGGTTGAATATAAAACATACTACTGAGCAAAAAAAAAAGTCTCCAAGAATTAAATAACAGTTTAATTTCATTTTTATAAATATATACATTTCAAAAACAGCAAAATCAAAAAATATTTTTGTGAATACCTACATGTATAGAAGTAGTCTAAAAGCTTATTTGTGAATGATAACACCACTTTCAGAATAATAGTTACCCATGGAGATAGAAGGAAGGAAATGGATTTAGGAAGAAATTAATAAACTGTTTCAACTGTGTTATTACTTTCTTTTTTCTAAAACAATTATGGGAACGTGCAAAGATTTGATAAAGCTGGTAGTGGACATATGTTGCTTAGTGTGTTATTTTTTTTTCTATGCAATTAGTTGGTATACATAACAAAAATGTTTTCCAAAGACAAACATGCAAAGGAGAAAAGCAGTGCCCTGCTGTTTCCCTCCATGGAACTGACTTCGGCACCACCTCTCTCCTTTGCTCAGCCTAGCACCAAACACGACTGAGCTGGGAGGGCCCTTCCGGGATTCTACCTCCCTACAGACTAAGGCATAAGGGTGGACTGCATCTGGCCTACCTTGATAGTCCTTGCTCTGAATTGTCCCCGAGGGTAGCCAGTGGGGCTTAGGGGCTGGAGGGAAACTGGCTCTCCACCATGCTATTTACACTATGTGCCTGGCACAAAGGAGGTGTCCGAGATGTATTTGTTGAGTCGATGCAAGCCATTGTCAGCACTTCTGTGAGCTGCTAGTAGGACATGAAAATAGCTACATGATGAGGTGGTGTTCACTAGCGTCTGTCGAGGTGCCTACCTCTGCCAGCACTCTAGCTAACATTCTCTGGGAAACCTGGCCCATTTGCAGGAGGCTGACAGCAGGTATTCAGAATTTTTAGGATTTGGGCTTAATTTCAGATAAGCAGGGCAATCTGGGCTCCATGCCAATGAGAAGCAGATTCTGCTGTCTTTTCCTGCCTTTTTAATATTTCCAGCCAAGTTCTTACACCCATCCATCCATATAAAACTTTCTTGTGCAGAAAGTCATCTGAGCAACTGGCAGAGCACCATCTCAGAGTTTTCTATTTTTATCCGTGTGTGTAATCAATGGGAACATAGTGTGACAGAAATGGAGAATTATGAATTGATAAGAACAAACTATTGACACTTGTTTTTTTCCTGGGCAAGCTTACAAAAGAAAATGTACCTCATGTGCAGAAGTATAATGGACATTTTATGGGTCAGCCTTTCTACAAATATACCCAGTGATTTCTGTGTCTATTTTCAGGAAGGAAAAAAATACATATGCTTTCAACATTCAAACCGGTTTGGAAAAAGTTTTCACAAGAGCTTGATTTTTTAGAAACATTAAGATATAAGATACTATCAGCCCTTTCTCCTCTAAATGATTAGCCTGTGAATTCAATATCTGTTTTCTGCCATCCTTTCATAATCAAAACTATTTTTCTCCAACTTGATAACACAGTTGATAATTTTTTTAAATCGCATTTCAAAAAGTGTACCACCCTAAAAATAAACCATTTTTATTTTCCATGGTCTTCCTTTCTAGTCTTTCTCCATACAAAGGAATTCCTTTTACATAGTAGAATCACAGCATATAGATTTGTCTGCTATTTTGTTTAGGTGTATAATGTGACTTCAAAATAAAATGGCACACAAGTCTCATGACTTCATAGTCATGCTGACAATACACTGTCACATATACATTCACATAAGATAGATAAAAATAAGTATATTTTTAAGTATCTGTATGCATTTTATTGTATGTAAATATTACCTCCATTTTTAAAAAACACTGGGATTTTTTTTAAGTTGACTCTTTGAAACTAGCAGTGTTTTCAACCAAGATAGAGCAGAGATTTTTTTAGGGCTTAAAAGTGAATAAAGTTGAGGTATTTAGAATAGTCCGCCATAGGGATAGAAAGTAGAATGGTGGTTACCAGGAGCTGGGAGGAGAGGGGGAATGGGGAGCTATTGTTTAATGGGAGTTTCAGTTTGGGAAGATGAAAAAGTTCTGGAGGTTGATGGTGGTGATCATCATCCAACCGTGTGAACGCACTCAACGCCGCTGAACTTTAAAATGGTTAAAATGGTAAATTTTATGTTTGCATATTTTACTGCAGTTTTTTAAAAAACGAAAGTTAATTACCAAGTAATAACATCTGCTGCCTCATATTCATTTTGAAAATGTGATAATATGTAAATAATACATTAATGTTCAGATGCATTGAGTTTCAAAATAGTAGGTTCAGAAACAAATGAATAAAGGAATTTCACCTCAAAATTAAAAATTAAACTTAACAGATGTGGTTTGTTATAGATTAATGAGAATTGAAGGAGACTTTGAAATTGTGGGAGGCCCAGAATTGGTAATTAGTTCACTTGTTCAAAATCTTAGTCCGTTCAGGCTACTATAACAAAATGCCAGAGTCTGGGTGCCTTATAAACAACATAAATTTGTATCTCACCGTCCCGGAGGCCAGAAGTCAGAGACCAGGGTGCCAGCATGGTCAAGTGAGAGTTTTCTTCTGGGCTACGAACTTCTCATTGTGTCCTCGCATGGCAGATTCGAGCAGCAGCTCTGAGGGGTCTCATTTATAAGGCACTAAGCCAGGCGCCAGGGTGGCTCAGTGGGTTTAGCATCTGCCTTGGGCTCAGGTCATGATCCCAGGGTCCTGGGATTGAGCCCCACATTGAGCTCCCTGCTCAGTGGGGAGTCTACTTCTCTCTCTGCCCCACTTCCTTCCCCTCCCGGTCCCCCCCCCGCCCCTCCCCTTTCCCCTCCCCTTGCTCCTGCTCTCTTTCTCTCTCTCAAAAATAAGTAAATAAATAATCTTTAAAAATATATAAATAAGGCACTAATCCCATTCCCCAGGGCTCCACCCTCATGACCTAATCACCTCCCAAAGACCCCACCTCCAAATACCATCACATTGCAAGTTAGGATTTCAATGTATGAATTTGGGGGGGAACCAAACAGTCTGTAGCAAAGTCTCACACCTACTGAATGACAGAGATGTGAAAATCCAGGCAATTTTTACTAAATGGTAAAAAATGATTAAGATTTTTAATACTGTATGGATTCAGATTTTTAAATGTTATGTTTTATTGTGTTTGAATTCATATTTAAATTCATTAAATATGTATTAGTTTCAGTATTTTTTAAAAAAATTATTCTTCTGGCTATAAGAGAATACATGATCCTTGTAGAAAATTTAGAAAATAAGAAAAGTATATAAAAATTTTAAATCACCCATACTCCCACCTCTGATAGGTACTTGTTAATATTTTGGTGTTTTTTTCTTTTTTCCAGGCTATTTTGTATATGTAGCTGAAATGACTATACATAAAATTTTGTGCCCTCTTTTTCTCACTCAATATTATATGTCTTAGTAACTAGTTATTTAAGTTTCTTTATAAACATAGTTTTAAATGTCTTCAGAGTATTCTAACTTACGGCTGCATCATACTTTAATCATTCTTTCATTGTTGGACATTTAAGCCATTTACAATTTTTGTTATAAATAATGTGATCTGCTTCTTTATGTGTAAAGGTTTTATCTGCATTTCAAATTATTATTTAGGAGAGAGTTCTAGAAGTAGAATTACTAAGTAAAGATTATTAATATTTTTAAGATACTTGGTTTATGTTGAGCTATAATTTACTTTTAAGCCATTTTAAGTATTATTTGTAAATCATTAGTTGCATATTTTTTTATTGTGAGTTACTGTCCTTACTGGTTTATATGAGCTCTTTATATGTTAGTATGTTAACCCTTTGTCATATTTGCTATAGCTATTTTACAGGTTGTTTCTTATTTTTAAATTTTCTTTATGCTATTTTACATATCTATGTTGTCAAAACTATTGAGTTTTACTTCGTAATTCATCCTTGCTTTTTAAAATGTTTAATTTTATTAATGGCTCAGTAATAATAAAGTTATATCTTATAGGTCTGACACTCACTGTTTCCATACACTATTTCAAGCTTTTGCAGTAGGAACAACCAAACCAGATTCTTGTGCAAATGTGTTACTTTACATAACTTTATATTTTTTACATAACAGTTCTTTTGAAGCTTAAAAAAGTTCCTTCTCAACAACCTATATTTTCATCCATATGGAATTCTCTAAGTATATGGAACAAATAAAATACAGTGGAAAACTAAGGAGTCCTTGAAAAGTCATGCAACATAGCTGTATTTAGTGACACATAAAGATGTTAATGACATTATTGAGGAGGAAGGAAGAATATAATGCAGGAAATAAAGAACATGCCACTCGTGTAAAATTAAGCATATATATACACAGGAAAATGTCTGGAGAGACTTTACCAAAAATCTGCCAGTGTTTATTTCTAGATCATAAGTCTTCAGGTAATTTTTATTATCTTCTTTGTGCTTTTCTGATTTGTTTCAATATTTCACAATGAACACGAATCATTTTTACTAAAATAACCAATTTATTTTTAAAAGCATGAACAGGGGCACCTGGGTGGCTCAGTCGTTAAGCGTCTGCCTTCGGCTCAGGTCATGATCCCAGCGTCCTGGGATCGAGCCCCGCATCGGGCTCCCTGCTCCGCGGGAAGCCTGCTTCTCTCTCTCCCGCTCCCCCTGCTTGTGTTTCCTCTCTCGCTGTGTCTCTCCCTGTCAAATAAATAAATAAAATCTTTAAAAAAAAAAAAAAAAGCATGAACAAAACTTTTTTCACATACAGAGGGACAATAATATTTGCCTATTTTTTTCCTGGTCTTTAAATATGTAGACACATAAATAACATTTTCCTTAGCATTTGAGCAATTTCCAGAAAGGTATATACATTTCTACACATGGGTCAAATCAATATCAATAAATGCATTTTCCAAGAAACTTGGGACTTCTAAATACTGGATAAAAGTTCTGACTGAAAAGAACTCTTCGGTGAGCTATTCTAATCCGAGACCTTCCTACTGCATAACTCTCTGGATGATGTCATACAACCTCTTCCTGCATCTGGGAATGTTTCCAGTGGCTACACGTGGGAGCTTCCCGTTTTTGTTCTAAGTGAGTGATGTTTACTGGAAATGAAGGTGCACTAGCAAGATCTCAGTTCAGATAGCTTTGTGGGGGCATTAAAGAAGGATTGTGAGATGAATTTGGCCAAAAACTTTTACTTTCTCCCTTGTCATTATCTTGTTTTGATAGGTTGATTTACTTTTGTTTTGAAATTACCTCTTGTGAAAAACCTAGGAGGAATGATATGGGCTGTCTTCCTCCTCCCCCTCCTCCTCCTTCTCTCCCTACCAAGACTCTCAACTCAAATCTTTCTAACCCACCCCTCCATACAAAACCTGCACCCTCATGTCAAGTATAGAGAGTAGATGGTGGTGGCCAAGAACCCACAGGTAAGATAGCTGGATATTTCTCTTAGATCTGAAAGGGACTTACAACAATAATTAGATGTGAAAAAGAAAAGAAAAGGAGACTTTTCTGCCAAGATTGCAGAGTTGATGAGTGTCAGAACAAAGTGGAAAACCTAGGTTTCACATTCTTAGTTCGGGGCCTCTGGGTTAAAACCCATAAACATTGTTAACATTTTTTGGAACTATGCATAAGGGCAACTTAGAGAGTTCCATGTAGAAGAATGTGGTATAACAAGAGTTGATTATATTAAGAGGTTATTTTATGTTAAAGATCAGCTCCGTAAAATTAAAGAAGAAAAGCACCTAAATATACTGAGTTCTTCCCTATTTGCAGGTCCCCTTAATTGTGATTTTGTGGTATCAGAGCTATCTACAGTTTTTGTGTTTTTTTGTCAAAAAACTTAAAGATGAAAAATTCTCCAGACCCAGTTAATTAAAAATTTCAAGACTAATATACACAATGCTGCACTTTAGGAGATGGGGAGCTTATTGCAAATTCAAACAAGGATGTGATTTCACAACTACTGAAAGGTCATGAATCTCTTTACCAAATATCTATCCTACTGTCAAATTACCATTACCTGTGCTGGGATATCCATGGGACACATTTGTAAGTATCAGAAAGACTAAAGCTGCAAATAAGCTCAAGTTATTCCAAAACAACAGTTTTCTGTTATGGCTGTCATTTGGGTCTTCCATTCCTTTTAGGAAAGTTTGAGGAATAACTTCAAGTAAAGGACAGAACCTGCAGCTTGGGGCCCACTGTCAATGGGGGAATATAGAAAAAACAGAGCTCTTCCATTTTCTTTTGTTTCTGACTTTCAGGGCAAGGACATTTCTTCTCCACATGGAATGAGTGCGGTGAAGAGGAATAGAAAAATGGAATGAATCTTGGTAAGGGAAGATGAAAGCCCAAGATGGAGTAATAGAATGTGGAAAAGCCCAGAGCTGCTCTAAGTGAGTTCCAGCCCCCAACTTTGAGAAATAATGTCTTAGGGCCCTGAGAAAAAGTTATTATGGGATCACCAAACAATTGTCAGTGATCTTTTGGGCATCATGGAGAATTCGAGAGCTATCAGAAGACTGGAGACAGTGGAATATTCTAATTTTCAGAAAGAGAAGCCAGAGCCAGAAAAATTGTAGACAGTTGTCTACAACTTCAGTCTCAGGCAAGACTCTAGAAGGGGTTACTAGAGGAACAGTTTCAGGCACTAATGAAGAAGGAATGATTAAGACCCAGAATGAATTCACTAAGGATAAGCCAGGACTGGTTTACATACTTCCTTCCTTGACAAGGTTATGAGCCCTGTAGTTCTGGGAAAGCCCATACCTAGAGAGTATTTTGTCATTGGTTAGATATTTAATGAGCTTTTTCATGATATTCTTTTGAAAAAGAGGGAGAAATATGAATTGTTGGACTCTAGCATACTGAATGAATTAGTAACCAGTTGATTATATACACAAGGTGCTGACTAACGAATTCATACCAAACTACAAGGAAGTATGTAATGATGCGTCCTAGGGCTGTGTCCTTCATCTGCCCCTCATAAATGCTTTCATAATAAATATACAGAAGGTGTGCTCATCAAAGTTATAGGTAACCTGAAGTTAGAGGTATGGTGAATATTTGGATGACAGAATGAGAATCAGTGACTTGAATTTTCAAGGATGCATTTAAAAGCAATTAATATGAGGTCTTAAGGAACTAATTTTATCAGTAGGAATGGCTTATACTTGCTTTAGCAGTACTAAGAGCTTTAGCCCAATTTGAGTCAGAAATGTAATGTGGTTGCCAAAAAAACCTAAGATTTTAAGCTATAGCCAGTGGTGTGGTGGTAAATGTGAAATAACTGGCTCTCAGGAGGAAAAAAGCACCTTGATTTATAGCACTTGCCAATTTCTGTCATGTAATTACTTCCATCATGGTCAATTTCAAGCTACCAACATGATGTCACCGAACACAGTTTGGAAGAGATTCGCAGTAGCACACAATTATATAGTATTCTCACCACACAGATACAATAAATGTAAATAAGCTCAAGAGAAGAGATAATAGTAATATGTAATAAAATAATTAGGAAGTGATGAGTTTTAAGTATTACCTTTGTTGGTTTTTTCCTTTTGTTTTTCAAAGTTTTTATTTAAATTCAAGTTAGTTAACATATAAGGTAGTATTGGTTTCAGGAATGGAATTTAATGATTCATCACTTACGTATAATACCCAGTGCTCAACACAACAAGCACCCTCCTTAATGCCTATCACCCATTTAGCCCATCCCCCCACCCCCATCCCCTCCAGCAACCCTCAGTTTGTTCTCTGCAGTTAAGAGTCTCTTAGGGTTTGCCTCTCTCTCTCGGTTTTTATCTTATTTTATCTTTCCTTCCCTCTCCCTATGTTCAACTGGGGTTTTTTTAACTTTTTTAAAGATTTTATTTATTTATTTGTCAGAGAGAGAGAGAGCCACAAGCAGAGGGAGAAGCAGACTCCCTACTGAGCAGGGAGCCCTATGTGGGACTCGATCCTAGGACTCTGGGATCATGACCTGAGCCAAAGGCAGACGCTTAGCCAAATGAGCCACCCAGGCATCCCTGTTCATCTGTTTTGTTTCTTAAATTTATTACCTTTATTTTTAATAAAATATATGTTATTGTAAGTTTATGTAATTTAACTTTTAATTATGGCTGCGTTTAACAATTAGCTCAAAGAATTCTTGAAAATTTAACACTCAGCCCTTGGAACTTTGTGTACCCAGGCTCCAGCCCATAGGAACAAGAAATGCGTAACTGGAACAAGGGAGGCGATAGCCCTGTTGTTCTCTCCAATTGTCAAGCCACACCCAGATCACTTCATTCCAGAACACATAACTTATAAGTCAAAGTGTTCTGAGATCAGGGCAGAGCCGCCAGGATGGCAGGGGACCAAAGTCATGGGTCTGTGGAACAGTGGACAGAATTAGGGCTGGAGCTCAAAGGCCCTGCGTATGGGGTTAGGGTGGGAGGAACAGGTGAATGCTTGTTTTCAAATATTTGAGGGACTATTGTGTGAGGAAGGTCTAGGCCTAGAATTTATGGGTAAAAGAAAGATATAGGGAGACAGATTTCTGCTCAATATAAGAAAATAAGTAAATAGAGAATAAGGAAATAGATAGATAGATAGATAGATAGATAGATGATAGATAGAAAAATGAGTGAATGAATAAAATATATAAGAAAGAACTTTGAAAGCTGTCACAGGGGAATGGGTTGAGGGTAACCCTGCAGAAAGTGGGCAACAACCTTTAGGGGCACTGTAGAAGTGGTTCAAGCCTTGGAAAAAGGAATAGAGTCTCCCTGAAGTCTATGATTTCCTGATTTTTTTAAAAATCTTATTCATTTATTTGAGAGAGAGAAAGAACACGAACAGGGGGAGGGACAGAGGGAGAAGCAGGCTCCCCCCTGAGTAGGGAGCCCGATGTGGGGCTCAATCCCAGGACTCCGGGATCATGACCCGAGCCAAAGGCAGCTGATTAACTGACTGAGCCACCCGGATACCCTGATATCCTGATTTTTGATCCATTGCTCTTTCTAGGTACATGCAAAGAGGCATCCCCCACTCCTGGCTCTGCTTGACTCATATTAGAAGGCTGGTACAGGGGTGCCTGGGTGGTTCAGTCAGTTAAGCATCTGGCTCTTGATTTTGGCTCAGGTTGTGATCTCAGGGTTGTGAGATGGAGCCCTGAGTGGGGCTCTGCACTCAGCACAGAGTCTCCTGGAGATTCTCTCTCCCTCTTCCTCTTTCCCCCACCCCCAAATAAATAAATAAATAAAATCTTTTTTTTTAAAAAAGGGTGGTTTACATTTTATATATTTTTTAAGATTTTATTTATTTGGTAGAGGGAGAGAGAGCACAAGCAGGGGGAGTGGCAGGCAGAGGCAGAGGGAGAAGCAGGCTCTCCACTGAGCAGGGAGCCCGACGCAAGACTCAATCTCAGGACCCTGGGATCATGACCTGAGCCGAAGGCAGATGCTTAACCAACTGAGCCACCCAGGCACCCCATAGAGTGCACTTTAAAAAGCCTTTTTAGGGCGCCTGGGTGGCTCAGTTGGTTAAGCGACTGCCTTCGGCTCAGGTCATGATCCTGGAGTCCTGGGATCGAGTCCCGCATCGGGCTCCCTGCTCAGCAGGGAGTCTGCTTCTCCCTCTGACCCTCCTCCCTCTCATGCTCTCTGTCTCTCATTCTCTCTCTCGCAAATAAATAAAATCTTAAAAATAAATAAATAAATAAATAAATAAATAAATAAAAAGCCTTTTTATTAAGGAAAATCAAATATTAAAAAGTAGAAAGAATAATATCATGAATACATCACTATGTTTCTACAATTATCAATTTGTGTCTGTCAAATAAATAAATAAAATCTTTTAAAAAAATATATATATATATATAATTATGTAAAATATTTACAAGTGTCTAAAGTCAAATCTACAATCCCAGCTGCATTCAGAGGAGTGTGTCTTCTACCCCAGGCTTCTTCACCTGTTCCTCCTCTCCCACATAGATGATCTTTTTTATTTTTATTTTTTTAAAGATTTTATATATGCATTTGACAGAGAGAGAGATAGAGTGAGCACAAGCCCGGGGAGTGGCAGGCAGAGGGAGAAATAGGCTCCCCGCTGAGCAGGAACCCGATGCAGGACTCGATCCCGGGACTCCAGGATCATGACTTGAGTGAAAGGCAGATGCTTAACCGACTGAGCCACCCAGGCATCCCTGATAATCTTTTTTAAAAACCAAGTTTTATGGTTTATTCTTTCACTTAAAAAAAATAAGCAAATGCTTTCATAGATTGAATACTCCCTCCTTAGATAAAACAGGAGCCCTCTCTAGATACTTTTTTCTACCTTGCTTTGTTTTCACTAACTGTGTATTCCCAGGATTGCTCCCTATAGTCCTCCTTTGTTTTTACAGCTGTGTAGTACTCCAGTGTGGGAATCAAGCACAGGGTTTGTTACTTGAATGTTAGATACATTTAATCGAAATAAAAATTTAAAGCATTGTAACACGGAGCATGGTCTGCTGAGATAAAATTCAGGCACCCCTTGAAATTTGCCCTCAATTTCTCTCTCCCACCTGTTTAGAAGCCCTGCGCTGTTTGTCCAGTTCCAATACCCTTTTCCTTGGGACACTCTAGCCTGAGCAAATGTCCTATATTTTTCAAACAATTCTCTCAGGCATCTAAATTAAGCCTTTTTTTTTTCAGTCCATCCCCTTAAAACCCTGCTCTTTTTGAGGTGGCAATGCATGCTGAGGAGTTCATTTAAAAATAACTCCTGCAAAAGCTTTACCCACCTAATGAGTCACCTCTCCTGGGTAACATGAGGCCTTGACTTCAGATGCGCATATATCAGGACATCACTGGTTGCTTTATTAAGCACCATGTTTTAGTTGATAGTGCTTTAGTATTGCTTATAAAACAAACAAAGCAACTCACAATTATCCTGGATCTTGTTGGGCACAAACATCCCAGAGTAACAGATAATAACAATAATGGTAAATCGTATGTACCTATGAATGTTGGGGATGGAGGATGTGGCAGCAGTTTTTCTTGCCTTTTAATATGGCAAGGTTTTTTTTTGTTTTTGTTTGTTTGCTTGTTTGCCTTATGTGGGTAACAGAAATACAAATTTTTACAAATACTCTGCCCAGGAGACCTACCACTTCCTGGGATAGTCTTTGCACTGAAAAACAGATGACCCACCACAAGATAAAGATGAGAGTTTATTCTGGAGACAGAAGAGAAAAGGGAACCAGAATAAAAAGTATAGGCTCAAACTTAAAATATGAGAAACCTCAGTAATTTTACACACACACACACACGCACGTGCACACACACACACGCACGCAACTATAAGCTATTTGATCAGAACCAGCCACCAGTCCCTGGAAGCTGCCACTGAGATCCAGAGAGCTGTAGAGTACAACCTGGAAAGGCCTGGTGTGGAGGGTCTGGAGTAACCCTCCTGAGCTGTCCAGACCTCACACAAGAAGGACAGGAGTGAGCAGAATGGGAACAGAGAGTAGGGCCAGAGCTGCCTGGCCGCTGTGCCTGGCTTCTCCGCATCTGTACACCTTGAAGAGAAATGGGATTAGTTACTATCTAGTAACTTATTTTTCTTAAGAAAAGCCCAGACTCTTATCTCAGATGGAACCACTATAAGGAGATTTGATATATAGAACTCTGAATTTAAAAATATAAATTTGCGGGAAACCTGGGTGGCTCAGTCCGTTAAGCATCTGCCTTCAGCTCAGGTCATGGTCCCAGGGTCCTGGGATCGAGCCCCGCATCGGGCTCCCTGCTCAGCGGGGAGGCTGCTTCTCCCTCTGCCCCTCTGCCTGCCACTCCCCCTGCTTGTGCTCTCACTCTCTCTCTCTCTGACAAATAAATAAATAAAATCTTTTAAAAAATAAATAAAAATATAAATTTGGGCATGATAATTTGCATTATGCAATTTACTACAACGTTTATAAAGTCAAGGAATTTAGATCTAGAAATGTCTCAGAAAAATTTAGTGCTTTAGGCCTCTAAGCATTTATACATTCTGTGCCCTTAGCTTAGAATTCCCTTTCCCCATATCTTCTCATCCTAATAAACTGCTCATTCTTTGAGACCCAACTCAGTGTTACTTCCTCTCTGTACTCCCATAACACTTAGTATATATCTCTTATAACAGTATCATATTGTATTGCAATTATTTGTCTATTGCTTGTTTCTACTAGGAGTTCTTTTGGAGGAGGAGCCTGTTCTTTACACCTTAGTGCTTGGCCAAGTGCCTGGCATAAAAAATACTGAATATTTATTAAGTGATCATAGAAGCCAACTTAGGACCAAATAATCCTCCAAGTATAAGAAGCTGAGACCCCAAAATTTTCTTCAAATTCAGTAATGCAATAAGTGTCTGCTGAGTATCTACCATGTGCCGAGTTGTATAAGGCTAAATGTCTTTAGTGAATTTAAATGTGATTCAAAGTATGCTTAATTTCTGTTTGTCCACAGATCAAAAGATAAATGCTAGAACTTTATAAGTCCTCAGAGAAAGATTAAATTATATTCAGAATTGGTTTACATCAATGTATTATATTCTAAGTTAGCATCACCCAAGAACAGTGTCTGCAGAAAGCTACCTTAATTGTGTGTGTGTGTGTGTGTGTGTGTGTGTGTTTGAGAGAGAGAGAGAGAGGGATGGGGGACAGGTTGAATGTCCAAATTAATTTAGGAAACACTGGGTTAAATAAGTAGTTTCTTCCCTAAACTTTCAACATACTTAATAGTGATTAGTTACATCTAATTTGTAGTGTTTCACAAATTCATTTGCCTAGGAAACCCCCCCTCTTTGTTGTTGTGCTTATTAATATACACCAGAAATGGTGTTCTGAGAAGCACAGAGTTGGTAAATGGACCTGTTCTTTGAAAAGTGCTCACCCATGTTTAGTGAGGACTTCAAAGGAAAATAGGAGCCAGAGTCAAAGGGCTGACGATAAAGCTCTGGGGTAGAGGGCAGAACATAGCTGGAGGAGAAGGAAAGCTTCGGAGGAGAGGCAGTGGCAGGGAGACTGGGGAGGTAACTGGTCCTATCTAGGGCCTGCAAGAGAGCCACAAGCAGACATCAGAGAAGCTGTTTTCTTGCTAAGCTCTGTGAAGTGTTTGGGGCACAAGCAGATGGACTCCAGGGCAAGATTTAAGATGGATCACAAAGAGAGCTGAGAGCACTCCTGCAGGGACATGCAGCATGATGTCAGCCCTCTGGGGACTCCAGAGGACACGGGCACCCTGCCTGTAGCTCACCACGAGCTGCCACACATCGCAGCCACGGTGTCTATCTGTGGGGACAGGAGAGGAAGGAAATGCAGGGGCACAAAGCAGGTGACCAGGTGATTTCATCAAATCTGTGAAACCCCCAACCCAGGGAGCTACTAGACAGAATTCGGGTTGGTTTTAAGAAGGGGTTGTAGCAACAGGGAGCAAAAGTAGATGGAAGCAGAGCCAGGGAACAGGATTGGCTCCCTAATTTGCAAGGCCCAGGGCAAAATGAAAATGTGGGCCCCTTGTTTTTACATTAAGAATTTCATGAAAGAAGATGTGGTATATATATACAATGGAATCATACTCAGCCATCAAAAAGAAAGAAATCTTGCCATTTGCAATGACATGGATGGAACTAGAGGCTATGATGCTAAGCAAAATAGGTCAGTCAGAGAAAGACAAATACCATATGATTTCACTCGAATGTGGAATTTAAGAAACAAAACAGATGAACATCGGGGAAGGAAAGGAAAAATAAAATAAGATGAACGTTGAGAGGGAGGCAAGCCATAAGAGACACTGAACTCTAAGAAACAAACAGGGTTGCTGGAGGGGAGGTGGGTGGGGGGATGGGGTAACTGGGTGATGGGCATTAAGGAGGGCACTTGATGGAAGGAGAACTGGGTGTTATATGCAACTGATGAATTACTAAATTCTACCTCTGAAACTAATTAAAAAAAAAAAAAAAAAGGATTTCATGACATGACAGCCACAGCAGGGAGTTATAAGCATAGGGCCTGAGTATGGAGGCTATGCAACTGCATAGGCTGCCCGACCACAAAGCTGACCCTGCCAGAGAGTTATCACTGGTCCTGTGACCCCCATTTGAATCCTCTGGCTAATGTAGCCTGGAGACACCAGGTTACATATGTGTCCTATAGAAGGTGGGTTTCCTTCTCTTAAGATACTTGATTATCATGGAAACCCTATTTACCAGCCATACTGGGTAAGCTTAACTTTGCTGCAAGATAAATCTATGTACACATTAAATTTCAGGAACATATTTAATGCAAAAATCCACGCACATCCAAGATATTCCCATATATAATTCTCACATCACAAACAATATCCTTTTTTCTCATGCCAAGAATAAAAACAGCCTTGCAGCTGCATAGCAGAAATGTATGACCTTTGACTTTGTCCTGGGGTTAAATACCAGTATTTAGTTGGTGCTGAGGCAGCACTCAGCACCATGCTGAGTTCTCTCAAAATGAAAAACAAACTCAGGTGGAAAATCTGGGCAAGCAATGTCATTTGCTATTTTTGGAGGTGGGGGAGAGAAGAAAGTTGTGGAAAGTGTAAACAGCACAGAGCAGCACCATGAGTGTGAAATAAAATAACACCCGAGTGCTCTCCCTGTTGATTGGATGGAAGCCACGAAGTTAAGAAGAAACCATCCCAGGAGAGCTGGCATCCTCTTGTGAGTGGCCACTGGCCTCTCAGACAATGGAATGAAAGCATGACTCACCTCACCCTGTTAGATTAATCTCCAGCTAACCAGCAATCCTATCTCTGAGAGCATTCAAAGTGTCCCCCAGGGAAACAGTGAATACAAGGGGGCTTGAGGACCAGACACTTTCCCCCCCCGCCAGGAGCCACTTCACACTGAATGTTTTGGAGCTGAAGAGCTACCCTTCACCTCCCCCATCCATCTCCTTCACAGCTGCCTTCCACCTGCCTCTCCCCACTGTTGCTCCACAGAGAGCCCTGGTTCGCTAAGAGGACAGGCTCGAGTGGAGTAAGCCATGAGGTGCAGTTAGTGGGAGAGGAGAAGGAGTACCAGAGGGCCTGGGAGCTGGGGTGTCACCTGTAGAGAGGATGGATCCTAGGGACAAACTGAGATCAGGTAGGGCAGGACAGGACTGGGCAATGGGCAAGCATGACTATTTATTGCCCATCATACAGATGGTCCCAGACTTATGATGGTTCATGACCAATTTTTTTTTAATTTATTTATTTGAGACAGAGAACGCCTGAGTAGAGGGGAGGGGCAGAGGGAGAGGGAGAAGCAGACTCCCCGCTGAGCAGGAAGCTGGATGTGGGACTCGACCTCAAGACCCTGAGATCATGACCCGAGCTGAAGGCAGAGGCTTAACCGACAGAGCCACCCAGGTGCCCCTCAAGGAACGATATTTTTATTTTTCAATTTTACCATGGTGCAAAAGTAGTACATAGTCAGTAGAAACCCTACTGAATTTCGAATTTGGATCTTTTCCTGGACTGGTGATAGGCAGTAAGGTCCTCTCTCAGGACACTGGGCCGTAGCAGCAAGACACAGCTCCCAATCAGCTACACAATCACAAGGGTCAACAACCCACACACTTGCCACCATTCTGTACCCACACAACCATCCTGTGTTTCACTTTCAGTACAGTATTCAATAAATTTCATGAGATATTCAATACTTTAAATAGGCTTTGTGTTGGATAATTTTGCCCAACTGTAGACTAATGTAAGGGTTCTGAGCACGTTTAAGTTAGGCTAAGCTATGTCGTTGAGTAGGTTACATGTATTAAATGCATTTCGACCTAGGATATTTTCAATTTATGATGGGTTTTATTGGGACATAACCCTACCATAAGTTGAGGAAGGTCTGCACATTGAAGGACCTGAAGCCCAAGGAGGTCAAGAGAGTAAGTGGTCATATTGGAATCAACTCTAGTCCTTGTCGCTCTAGGACTCATGCTCTTTCTGCCATATCGAGCTTTATCCCTGCTTCTCAACACTGTAATGTAAACTACAAATGCTCAGCAAGGGGTGGTTTTGAGTTGTAATTTCAATTAGGAGTGGAAAGAAAAGATAGAAACTAGATTTGTTTTTATGACTCGAAATGTTGAGTGAAGGAATCAGCATCCTTCAGAAGGAAATAAGAGGATAAGGAGAGGAAGGAAGGGGAAAATGCTAAACAACAAAGTCTGGAAAATATACTGTGCTGATATCTGAAAGGGCTAATGAATTAAGGGAAAGATGCTGGGGATGGGGTGGGGGTGGGGAAGACCCTCCAAAATGAGATATGTCTAAGATATACATTGTGAGTGAAGAGGAGGGTGTGAAGTTCTTGGCTGAGACTTGAACTGGCAGTGAGAACGGGGGGTGGTGGAGGGTCAGGGGGTCCAAAGTTCATCTTCATTTCATAGAGTTGCACAGGAAATTGATGGCCACAGTGGGACTAAACTTTGGTCTGCAGGCACAAGGGTCCAGGACTCTTTACTCTGCTCACCCCGAGAAGGGAGCTAAGGACCAAAGATGTGGAAAACCATCTGTGAAGAGTTAGAGGACAGCCATACACAAACAACTACAGGCTTACCAGTTGGCCACGAACATGACTCTACTAAAAATGGAGAGAGGAAAAACGGTGCAGGGTTGAGGTGCTGGGAACAAAGTGTCCGGACTGCAGCTTGGAGGCTTTCAAAGCCAGGGCATCAGTCACTACCAAGAAAAATGTATCTTTCGGAGAGGTATTGAACTTTCAGTACATGCTGTGCATGTACCACGTACAAGGAGAACTACAAAAAGTTCGAGGGAGCAGTTCCAAAGACGTCCCGACGCATTGTCTAACAGCCACACGCGAGGTGGTGGCTGGATTTAGGCAGGGAAGTGAGCACCCGGGAGGAGTGGAAGGAGAAAAGGAAAAACAGAAGAAAGGTGTAGACAGTCAAAGTAACGTTTAACGTTATGATTTTGAAATTTGACCTTTTTAAATAAGGATGGTTAGATAAGATACTCAAATGGAAATACATCTTGTAAACCATATGCCGAGGCTCAGCATCTGAGTACAAAATGTTACATTTCCTTTATACTTAGAAAAACCAAAAACGAATACATTCCAATAGGGGAAAAAAATCCAAGTACTGCCAAAAGGCCTGACGTGACGTCTTACTGTCACCACCACCATCATTACTCCTCTCCCCATTATTAATAATTTATTTGTAACTGCAGCAAAACATTTTGTGGTCATATAAAAATTATCATGAATATAATTAGTAGTTGGTTCTGTGTCAGCTGGGGCTGTGGGGTGACTTAGCCACATGTCTCTCACCATCCAGCAGGCTAACGTGGGCTCAATTCAAGAGTAGTGGTTTCGCCAAAGGTAAAAATGTAATGCTCCAAAGAGGCACATACACCCCAATGTTTATAGCAGCAACGTCCACAATAGTCAAACTATGGAAAGAGCAGAGATGTCCATCGACAGATGAATGGATAAAGAAGATGTGATACACACACACACACACACACACACACACACACACTGGAATATTACTCAGCCGTCAGAAAGGATGAACACTTATCATTTACATGGACATGATGGAACTGGAGGGTATTATGCTGAGTGAAATAAGTCAAGCAGAGAAAGACAATTATCATATGGTTTCACTCATATGTGGAATATAAGAAACAGCGCAGAGGATCATAGGGGAAGGGAGGGAAAATGGAATGGAAAGAAATCAGAGAGGGAGACAAACCATGACAGACTCTTAACTATAGGAAAGAAACTGAGGGTTGCTGGAGGGGAGGTGCGTAGGGGGATGGGGTAACTGGGTGATGAGCATTAAGGAGGGCACCTGATGTGATGAGCACTGGGTGTTCTATGCAACTGATGAATTACTGAACTCTACATCGGAAATTAACGATGTACAACTATATGTTGGCTAATTGAATTTAAATTTTAAAAAAAAGAGTAGTGGTTTCAAATTTCTTAAAATGGTTAAAAAAGAGGGCCAGTTCCATTGCAAAAGTACTTTGCAAGTTTCTGTTTGCATCATGTTTCCTAATGTTCCATAATCCTAAGTCAGTGGTCCAACTCAGATGCAAAGTGTGGAGAAATAAACTCCACCTCTGAGAAGAGCTGCAAAATAGTGTAACCATTCTTGCAATTTCCCACAGCTTTCTAGTATTTCCTTGGTCTATTATCTTCAGGTTTCTAGTTATTCTTTTTTTTTTTAGGCTCCATGCCCAACCTGGGGCTTGAACTCACAACCCTGAGATCAAGGGTTGAATGGCCTACTGACTGAGCCAGCCAGGTGCCCCTCTAGTTATTCTTTGATATCATTTCAAATAATAAATCTTTCTTACCTTAAGTGGTACTTTACCTCAGGGCACCTGGGTGGCTCAGTTGGTTAAGCAACTGACTCTTGGTTTCAGCTCAGGTCATGATCTCAGGGTCATGAGCCACACGTCAGGCTCCCTGCTGAGCTGGAGCCTGCTTAAGATGCTCTCTCTCCCTCCCACTCTCTTGCGCTCTCTCTGTTTAAAAAAAAAAAAAAAAAAAAAAAAAAAGAGGTACTTCACCTCTTAAATTCTTTCCTTACTTAATTATACTGGTTAGGATTTTCAGAACATTATTAACCTATGATAGCTTCTTCCTTTAATGGAATTAAAGTATGATGCCAGATTTTTATGATGGCAAAAAAAAAAATCTATTCCTAGGATACTAAGATGTTCTGGGTTTTGTTTTGATTTCAGTTTGTTTGTTTAATCAGGAATGGATGTTCGATTTTGCTAAGTGGCATTTCATCCTGAGATGATTGTATTTTTTTCTCCTTTGATCTATTAATATCGTGGCATATTAAAACAAATCCCTATAATGAACCATACTTGCATTTCTGACATGACACTTGCTTGAGGTATGTTTTTCATTATAGCTGATGTAGAAAAATTATGTTTCAATGGATCTGCCTATTCTGGAAATTTCATATAAATAGAATCATACAATTTGTGGCCTTTTGTGTATGGCTTCTTTCACTTAGCATAATATTTTCAAGGTTCCATGTATCAATACATCATTCTTTTTCATGGCTGAGTAAATCTCATAAATGGAAATAATACCCCATTTATGTGTGGTATGGATGTATACTTCTGTGTCATCTACTGAGGGAGTGATCATATCATCTTCCTCTTTTATTTTGCCTTTCCAGTGGATTGCATTCTAGATATTCTGGTGTTGAAACATCTTTTCATTCCTGGGATAAATCTTGTGTGAGCATAATTATTATTCTGTTAATGAATTGCAAGATTTGACTTACTAGTACAGTTGACCCTTGAACGAGGGAATGAAGATTGCCAACCCCTGTGCAGTGGAAAATCTGCATATAATTTTTGACTCCCAAAACACTTAACTAATTACTAATATAACTTACTATTAACTGGAAACCTCGCTGATGACATAAACAGTCTATTTAAACACATACTGTGAATGTTGTATGTATTATATGTTGTATTCCTTCAATAAAGTAAGGTAGAGAAAATAAAATGTGATTAAGAAAATCAAAAGGAAGAGAAAATAGGGGCGCCCGGGTGGCTCAGTCGTTAAGCATCTGCCTTCGGCTCAGGTCATGATCCCAGGGTCCTGGGATCCAGCCCCACATCAGGCTCCCTGCTCAGCGGGAGCCTGCTTCTCCCTCTCCCACTATCTCTCTCTGTCAAATAAATAAATAAAATCTTTAAAAAAAAAAAAGAAAATCAAAAGGAAGAGAAAATACATTTACAGTACTGTAGGTATATTTATTGAAAACAGTTCCTGTAAAAGTGGACCCATGCAGCTCAAACCCATGTTGGTCAAGGGTCAACTAACTGTACTTTATTAGAATGCTGGAATATTTTTATAAGTGAGTTTAACTTGTGTTTTTAATTTCTTTTGCTTTTCTTATTTAGTTCTGTTATAAGATTATGCTAGCACAGGAACAATTGTATAAAACTGGAAATATCTGTTCCTCGAAAGTTTGTTAGCATCTAAGCATAGAGTCACAGGATCTGGTTCCTCTTAGGAAGGAGATCTTGGGCTACCATCTTCTATGGTTATTGGCTTACTCGATTTTTCTATATCTTCTTGGGCCTGTCTGATACACAGTATTTTTTTTTTAAGATTTTTTATTTATTTATTTGACAGAGAGAGAGACACAGCGAGAGAGGGAACACAAGCAGGGGGAGTGGGGGAGGGAGAAGCAGGCTCCCTGCAGAGCAGGGAGCCCTACAGGGGCCTGGATTCCAGGATACACAGTATTACAAAGTTTACAAAACAATTTGATGACATTTCACAAAGCAACACCCAGGTCAAGAGTTACAGAATTGCCAACACTTCAGAAATCCCCAAAGTCATTGCTCCTAATCACTACTTCTTTTCTTTTCAAAGATAATTATTACCTTAACTTCTGTGATAACTATTTTCTTGCTTTTCTTTATAGTTTTATCTCCTAACCATGGAACCCTAAATAGTAAATTTTTGCCTGTATTTAACTTTATATAAAATGGAATTATGCCATATATATTCCTGTGGATCTGGCCTCTTTTATTCAATAATATGTTTTTAAGATTCCCCCAGGTTATTATGTGTAGCTCATGTTTTTCTTTTACTTTGCTTAATAGCATTATATTGTATGAATATACCGCTATTTCTATATTCATTTTGCTGTTGATGGACTTTGAGGCAGTTTCCAGTTTGAGAGGATTACAAATAGAGCTGCTATGATCATTCTTGTGTATGTCTTGTAGACAATATGTATACGTATTTTTGTTGGGTATATTTCCTATAAATGATATTGTTCTTTATAAGTTACATAAGTTATATATAACTTCAATTTTATTAGATACTATTAAGAATTTTTTAAAGTGTCATACTAATCTGCACTCCTCTAGTAGCATATGAACGTATTTCTCCCCACATCCTCACCAACACTTGGTAGGGTTGGTCTTTTAATTTTAGCCATTCTGGTGGGTATATAATGGTGTCTGGTTATGGTTTTTATTTGCATTGCCCTGATTACTAGTGATTAAGTATCTTTTCATATGTCTATTATCCATTGGATATCCATTTTCCCCCCCAAAAGTATCTGTTCAAGTCTTTTGCCCATTTTTCTTTTGGGTTGGCTGTCATTTTCTTATTGGTTTGTAGAATTTCTTTATGTATTCCATACTTGAGCTCTTTGTAGGTGATAGGTGTTGCAAGTATCTTCTCCATGGTCCTTATCTTTTAATGAATAGAAGTTCTTAATACTAATATTAAATTTAAATGTTAAATAAATGTCAAATTTATCTATCTTTTTCTTTATGATTAGTTCTTTTGTGTCCTATTTAAAAAATCTGGGGTGCCTGGGTGGCTCAGTCATTAAGTGTCTGCCTTCAGCTCGGGTCATGATCCCAGGGTCCTGGGATTGAGTCCCGCATGGGGCTCCTTGCTCAGTGGGGAGTCTGCTTCTCCCTCTCCCTCTGTCTGCTGCTCCCCCTGCTTGTGCTCTCTCTCTCTCTGTCAAATAAATAAATAAAATCTTAAAAATAAAATAAAATAATAAATTATAAATAATTTTTAAAAATCTTTCCTTACTTTAATGGGGTTTTACATTTTAATGTACTCAAATATATCAATCTTTTTCTTTATGGCTAGTACTTATTAAGTAATCTTTCCCTACCTGAAGTCATGAAGCTTTTGTTTTATATTGCCCTCTATAAGCTTTATTTTGCCTTTTACATTTTTGTCTATGATATATCTAGAATGAATTTTTATGTATAGTGTAAGGTAAGGGTCATGTTTCCCCTCATAGTTATCTAATTGTCCCAGCACCATGTATTGAAAAAGTTTTCTTTACTGCTTTGCAGTGCCTTTTTTTGGTCATAAATAAAATATCCATATACACATGGATCTCTTTCCAGATTTATATTCTATTCCACTGGTCAATATGTCCATCCTTATGCCAAAATTATTTATAGCCCATGTAAATATCCAGTAGAGGAAGTCCTCCCACTTTGTTCTTCTTCACCATTGTGTGGGTTATTCTTGGCCCTTTGCATTTCCATTTTATCAAGCTTCAAAGAAAAAAATCTTGGTTGGATTTTGTTGGTTAACAAATTAAAAAACAAAACAAAACAAAAAACCTCTACTGGCTCTTCTGAGTAATCATTTGAATGCTACATCTTGGTTTCACAGATGACTCATCAGCCAACATATATACTGTGCCTGCCTTAGGTAAAGTAATTGACCAGATTCAAAAATATCTCTGCTATCAGCTGAATCACTGACCTTCTCAAGATATTTTACCTTAGGAAATTGCCTTCTTCTGAGAGTAACCCCTATAGGGACCTCTGAGTTCCTTCCTCTCAATAAACCCAGGAGTAAATGTACTTTCTTTCCAGTCTTCATAAGATAACAAATAACTTCAGAACTAGAAATAAAAATGAGTAAAAGGTTACAAATTATTTGTAGGCTAAGACTTCACAGGTGCAGAATTTATCTACAAAGTTCTGATTCAAAGTCTGACCTTTCTCAGTCCAGAGACCTGTTTGCTTCCATTCTCCCTTCTTTCCTCCATTTCCTCTTTCCCTCCCATCTGTCCTCTTCTCAGTTCCAATATCTTCTTCAACCCAAGCCTTTTCTCTTTGCACACACTGCTTTCCCTCCAGCTCTCTGAGTCCGTGTCTCTTTGGCCTCATTCTCTATTGAGTGAAAAACAGATATTCTCTCTTCTAAGTATTAAAGTCATGTCTGACTTCTCAAGGTCTTCCCAAGTCATTGAACACAAGCTCAGGAGCTTTTGCATATCTTAGAGCACATACTTGGGGAGCAGTTTCTCAGAAAGCTACATGGCAGCCTTGCTAGGTACTTCACAGTTCTGAATCCCATTTTAGACAGGAAGAAAAACTGCCTGGAGTTCAAGGACAGAGCTGGAATTATAGTTCAAAGCTTTTGGATGGTCTGTTAAGGAATTAATGAACTCACTTGGTTACTAATGGTATCACAAATCATGCCAAAGTTCAGGTGGACTTGTAAAGGAAGCATCAACCACTACTTTAACCACGTAGTTTTTTTATGAGATGCTTTTCCTTTTTTAACTAAGACATGCCTACTGTATAAATCTTGAAAAATATAGAAAAGTGGACACCTGGGTGGCTCAGTCAGTGAAGTGCCTGCATTCAGCTCAGGTCATGATCCCAGGGTCCTGGGATTGAGTCCCGCATCGGACTCCTTGCTCAGTGGGGAGCCTGCTTCTCTCTCTGGCTGCCACTTCCCCTACTTGTTCTCTCTCTCTCTCTGACAAATAAACACAAATCTTTAAAAAAAAAAAAAAAAAAAGAGGGGCGCCTGGGTGGCTCAGTCGTTAAGCGTCTACCTTCGGCTCAGGTCATGATCCCACGGTCCTGGGATCGAGCCCCGCATCGAGCCCCGCATCGGGCTCCCTGCTCGGCGGGAAGCCTGCTTCTCCCTCTCCCACTCCCCCTGCTTGTGTTCCCTCTCTCTCTGTGTCTCTGTCAAATAAATAAATAAAATCTTTAAAAAAAAAAGAAAAAAATATAGAAAAGTATAGAAAATTTAAACCCCAGCCATAATCTTACCTCTTAGATATTATCATTCTTACTATTTCAGCATATACTTCCAGGCTTTTTTAATACATGGCTGATATTATACATAATTTTATTTTCTACTTAAGAATTATATCAAAAGTAGGTTTCCAAATCTTTAAATGTTTAATATTAAGTGACTGTAAAATATTCCTTTGAATCATAAGGAAGTGGACAGTTTCCCTTTTATTAGATTGTAACTTGTTTCCAATTTCATCATAATTGTAAATAACATTGATAGGAAAACCTTGTTCATGACTCTTTGAATTTCAGGCTATTTCTATAGGCAAAATATGTATCTGATAAAGGTCTTATATCCAGAATATGTAAAGCACTCTTACAAAATCAATATAAGAAAACAAACAACCCAATGTTTAAATGGGCAAGGAATGTGGCCAATTCACCAAAGAAATTATACTTAAGGCAAATAAGCACATTCTTTTTTTTTTTTTTTTTTTTAAAGATTTTATTTATTTGTTTGAGAGAGAGACACAGCGAGAGAGGGAACACAGCAGGGGGAGTGGGAGAGGGAGAAGCAGGCCCCCCGTGGAGCAGGGAGCCCGATGTGGGGCTCGATCCCAGGACCCTGGGATCATGACCTGAGCTGAAGGCAGACGCTTAACGACTGAGCCACCCAGGCGCCCCAAATAAGCACATTCTTAAAGTATGTTCAACAACATTAGTCATCTGGGAAATAGAAATTAAAAGGACAATGAGGTAATACTACACATCCATAAAAATGGCTAAAATTTTAAAAACTGACAGTACAAAGTGTTGACAATGATATGGAGCAACTGGAAGTTGCATATATTGCTGCTGGGAGACTGAAAATGATGCACCCTCTTTGGAAAACAGTTTATTCATGTTTTATAAGGTTAAACTACACTTAACCATCCAACTCAACAATTCTCTTCCTAGCAATGAAACTTCCCAAGAGAAGTGAAAATATATGTCCACACAAAGACCTATATGTGAATATTCATAGCACTGAATTCATAATAACCCCAAACTGAAAACAGCGCAGATGTCCATCAACAGATGAATGAATAAACAAACAATTGTGATGTTTCTGTACAGTGTAGATAAAAATGAATGAGCTACCAATACATGCAACAACATAGACAAACTTCCAAAGCAGTGTGCTGAGAAAAGAAGCCAGACACAAAAAACTACATTTAATTCCATTTATATGACATTCTAGGAAAGGCAAAACTATGGTGATAGAAAGAAAACTTTCTGGAGTGATGAAACTATTTTATATCTTGATTATAGTGGTGGTTATATGACTGCATACATTTGTTAAAAATGCATTAAACCGTACACTTAAAATGGGTGAGGTTTTGTCATATGTAAATTATATCTTGATAAAGCAGATTTTAAAAATAAGGAATGAGTCTGAGTGGCTTTTTTTTTTTTTTTTTAAGGCAACTGACCTGAAGTGGAACCTGAGAACAGTTGGGGGAATTCAGAGAGAGAAGTAGAACTTGAGTGCAGTGGGTGGTGTCAGGATAATGACTTCTGGTTTTGGAAGTGTTAATGAGGTTGAGTTAATAAGGGCACAGAGAGAGAAAAGAGACCTATAGAAATGAGAATGGAAAAAAAATCTGAATTCAGTAAAAAAGGAAAAAAGAGCATGAAATTGAGAAAAGGAAAGACTTGGTTCTTGTACGTGGGCTTTTTTGTGTTGCCTATTTTTGTCTCAATTTATTTCCATTTCTTTATTCTTTATTCTATTGGGTCTTTCCTTTTTCTGGAGTGTGTGTGTCAAGTGTGTGTGTTGGTGGGGGGGTGTTACACACCATGTGTTACCATTCTGTGCTTCCAAAGTCTATCTCCCTCCAAACAGACCACACACATGCATTCCTATACACACATACATGCATGTGTACATATGCACACACACACCCCAACAGTACAACCAGATGAAAATAGTAGGAGGAAGAAGTAAACCAAGAAAACAAGAAGGTAAAGAAGTTTGGCACCTGCCTAACACGCATTAGCAGGGAGGGTTCACTCTTGGTCCTTCACATTCTATGGAGAAGAGCAATAGAAAAAAAGTACCAGGTTATTTAAACCGACTTCCCAGCTTTTTAAACTCTGAGTAGGAAAATAGCTTTAATAGTCCCATTAGGGCCTGGGCCAAGGACTTTTCCTTTGGATTTGTGAATAATTAAAAGTTAATGGTGGCATTTCTCTTTCAGACTAGGGGCGGCAACCATACCATCATGATCCTAATTGAATCCAACTGGGAAACTCTAGAAAAATGTCAACAAATTTGCAATGGTTAAAACGTTCTGGGCCTTTTAATCTGTATCCATAAAAGGCAATGAAGCTGTATTTTTATTTCCATCCTATGAATGAGGAAGTTGAAATTCAGAAAAGCCATGGGATCTACTGACTCCCTCATAAAGAAGAACCAAAAGACAGATGTTAGCAGCAGGATCTCCAGTTTGGCATTTTGTAAAGGTCCTTTTTTTTTTTTTTTTTTTTTTGAGGGGGAAGGGGAGGGGCAGAGGGAGTGGAGAGAGAGAATCTTAAGCAGGCTCCACGCCCAGCAAGGAGCATGACGCAGAGCTGAGCTCGATCTCGTGACCCTGAGATCGTGACCTGAGTTGAAATCAAAAGTCAGATGCTTAACTGACTGAACTATACAGGCACCCCAGGCATTTTGTTTTTAGATGTGTCTGGACGAGGTGGACAAGAGAGCTTCTTAGGCTGTTGAGGCCTGAGTTCTGCACGAATTATCAGGATATCACCTAGATCTATCCATATTTCTATAGACCACTACCACCATTCAATACAGTAGCTCAGAGAAAGTGAGGGCAGGACTCTTTGGGGCCCTTCAAGATTCTCTTGAGAGAAGTGAAGAAGAGAGCAGCCTGGCTTCTGCCCCAAAAACTTATCGTGATACTTCTCATTCCAACTTTACTCCACTTTACACAATACCACATAGTTAGAGAGTGTGCAAGCTGGGTTATGAACCCAAATTCTGTGCTCTCAACCGCCATACTATGTGGCCTCCTATTCTTTTCTGACATTTCCAGTATATATGAGGTAAAAAGAAAAAAAAAAGGAAGGAAGGACAGTAGGAGGACACCCCCTATTTCCATTTCATTTGTTTCCATGAAGAACTTTCCAGTCTGCTTTTTAGGAGGGAAGCACTGCTTGTGCTCTCTCCTGCCCCTTCTTTCATTCTCCCCAAGATAGGAGCCATTTACCTGAAGGAGACTGGGAGAAGGTCACTCTTACTCGCGGGGGTTTGTGGGTAAATGTTTCGCAAGCGGCTCTGGGACAGGGGTGGGGCCCTGGTAGCTAACCTTCCATTGTTTCCACTCCTTCCCTGAGGGCATCACGTGTGTCCCCTCGCCTCCTGAAGCAACTAACTCTTTAAGGGGTTTAGGACTTTGAGGAGTTCCGCCTTTCTCTCTCTCTCTCTCTCTCTCTCTCTCTCTCTCTCTCTCTCACACACACACACACACACACACACACACCCAAACAAATTAAAAGAGTTTCAGCAGCTTTTACTTTCTACCCTACAGCACAGACTTCACCTGACGAAGGAACACAAGGGCCTGGCTGCTTGCCTTGAATAGGAGAAAAGGAAATTTTAATATAGAGTGAACAGGATCACACTTCAGAGAACTTTTACTTTCCACTGCTCTGTCTTCCACTACAGAATGGGGTATAGGCAGTCTTCAGTCCTCATCTTTGTCCCAAATAGGTCCCAGTGAAAGCAGTGCCTGGTGGGTGACATCTGGGCCTAGATTCTGAGCATGTTTCTGACCTGGGCTGAGGTCAGGCTGGATATGTGAGAACGTTGTGATTGGCAGCCCCCTCAAATCCCATAGACCGGGGAATTGACTTTCTCTAAAGGAAGGGAGTATTCTGTTTCCAGGGGGAAGGGAGGATGCTGTGAGAACCTAAGGCACCCACCACAGGACTTCAGATATAAACAAGTCTGTAGAATATAAGCCCCTACTCTTGACCATCAAAGCAGGAGGAAGCATAAGAAGACCGGACCCTGGGGCTGAAGTAGGGGCATGTGGCCGAGACCTCTCACAACACTCGAGCCTTCTCCAGAGCCAGCCTGCTGTCCATAGTGTGTCCACTGCTGGGCCACTGCCACCCCTGTGGGCACAGGCCTTATCGAATATTAGTAGTTTATCTCCTGGGACTCAGGCGGGGTTGAAAGGCTGGCTGGGCTCCCACTGAACTTCCTGTGTTGTCCACTTAGCTCATATGCATGGGAGAGTGTTTACACTGGGCCAGATCCCAGAACTGGGGCATAATTTGTGATGAGATGCCCTGGGAGGGCAACCATGGTTCAGCCTGGGCCCAACCAATAGCCAGGCACTCATGTGCAGAGGGGCCTGAGTCAGTTGGTAGAATGCTGTGCCTGCTCCAGGTCTAGGTTCAGAACTATAGCCCTTGGATTTCCCCGGGCTTGTTCGCAGCGCCCCCTGCTGACCATTTTTGGTTAACCCTGTGTCTTTGGATCCTTCGTAATTCTGTTCCTGAAATCTAATTCAGGGCCCTCTGGGATAACACAGTAAAATTAAGTTAAGAGACATGAAGGTGCTTTGGAGAGTCAAAAAAAAAAAAAAGACTATATAAATGCAATGAACCATTATTATAAAGCCAATATTGAGAAGGACAGAACTAAATGACTCCCTTATCCTCAAAATTTGCCTTATCCTGCATGACTTCTCACTAAAGTTTTGGACAGAAATGAATTGTAATGGGCTGAATTGTGTCCCCCCCATAATTCACATGTTTAAGTCCTGACCTCCAGTACCTCAGAAAGTGACTGTATTTGGAGATAGGGTCTTTAAAGGGGTGACTAAGTTAAAATGAGGTCATTAGGGTGGGCTCTAATTCACTATGACAGGTGTCCTTACAAGACAAGGTAGTTAGGACACAGACACACAGAGGGAAGACCATGTGAAGACAGAGAGGAGGCAGCCGTCTACAAGCCAAGGAGAAAGTCTTCAGATGAAACCCACCCTGTTGACATCTTGATCTCAGACTTTTAGCCTCCAGAACTGTAAAAAATAAATTTCTGTTGTTCAAGCCACATAGTCTGTGGTACTGGTCATAACAGCCCTAGCAAACGGATACACCAGTCTCTGAGCTCTGCTATTGTAACTGAGTTTTACTGTACCTAAAATAAGGCCCTGCCTAAAGTAATTCATGGTCTAGAAGGAAGAAATAGGCAGATCAGATAATTGACTGTTATGAGTATTATTAATATTGGTACCATCTGTGTACCAGATACTTTTCCTATGTTGTCTTTAATCCCCACAGCTATCCTAAAATATTGTATAGATGAGAAAGTAAAGGCACAACGAGGCTTAAAACTTTCTCAAGGTCACATAGTCATCATAAAGCCAATAATTGAATCTATGTCTGACTCAAAAACCTGTTTTGTCCCCCATTGGTTCCTCTGCCTCTGCACAGAGGACAATGGGAACACGAAGGAGTGGGAGGGAGGGATGAGATGGTGGTTGTAGTAGACATCAGTGGTCTACTCTCTTTTCCTGATAACAGTACTCTCTTTTATTGGAGAAGGGTTCCCCAACAAAAGGAGTACACATTCTTCCTCCCCAGGTTAAGAGGAACAGTCCAAGGCCTGGCCAATCATAACTTTTTCCCTCCAGCCATGGGTCAATGGCTGGGTACATGTCTACAGCCAAGCTAATCTTAGATTCTCCTATAATTGTTATAAGCTGAAACCAGGGGAAAGAAGACTTCATTCTCCCCTGGGGTGACCAAAGTGTATGTAAGCCTGGAACTCCCTTGACCACATTTTCCCTTAACAAGAGAGAATGAAATCAACTCATAACAAGAAGCCAAAATCCCTGTGTGTGTGTGTGTGTGTGTGTGTGTGTGTGTGTGCACCTGTGTGTGTCTCTGTGTGTGTGTAAACAGAGACAGAGAGAGTGATAACAGCATCATTTGAGTGTCTGGATCCAGCCATTCCTGAGGCTGCCTGCATCCAGTCCTTCCTTATATGAGTTAATACATCCCCTTTTAACTGAAGCTAGTTTGTGTTGGGTTTCTGTTCCTCAAAATCAAGAGTCCTCAGAAATATAATACTGGTCAAAAAATATTTCATAGATGAAGTGACACAGGAAAGAAGGGGATTCACCAGGAAGACAGGAGCAGAAGAGCTGCAGAGGTTGAGGAGTGTAATAGCAGCTACACTCGGAACTGCAAGCAGCTCAGTGTGGCTAGAGCTGAGACATGTGGGATGGCTAGAGAGGTGGGCAAGAGCCACATCAGCAAAGGCCTGAGTGCCCTACTAAGATAATTTGGCCTTTATATGAGGTCAGTGAGGAGCTGCCCAAGAGTTTGAAGCAGTGGTGTGACATGATCAAACTTGGGTTTCAGCAGGTCACTCAGGAGATGAATCTGAGAGAACACAACAGGAGGCAGTCTCAACAGGAGGCTGCTACAGGAATCCAGGTGAGAGATCCAGGTGGAAAATGTCTCCCAAGTTCTTGGCTTAGCCATTGGCTGGAGGGGAGGACAGGGACAAAAATAATTGCATTTTGGTCATTTCAAGGTTGAAGTGTCTGAGACATTTAAGTGAAATTCTCCAGTTGATATATTAAGAGGTGCCTGGGTGGAGATTTATTTTATTTTTTTTTTAAGATTTTATTTATTGGGGCACCTGGGTGGTTCAGTCGTTAAGCGTCTGCCTTCAGCTCAGGTCATGAACTCGGGGTCCTGGGATCGAACCCCCGCATCGGGCTCCCTGCTCGGCGGGGAGTCTGCTTCTCCTTCTCCCACTCCCCCTGCTTGTGTTCCCTCTCTCGCTGTGTCTCTCTCTGTCAAATAAAGAAAATCTTAAAAAAAAGATTTTATTTATTTATTTGAGAGAGAGAGAGAGAGAACACCAGCAGGGGAGGAGGGAGAGGGAGAAGCAGACTCCCCGCTGAGCAGGGAGCTCCCTCCCAGGAGCCGGAGATCATGACCTGAGCCAAAGGCAGAAGCTTAACCGACTGAGCCACCCAGGCGCCCCCTGAGTGGAGATTTAAAGAAACATTTTTTGAATCATTGATTCAACCATTTACTGCATACCTCCTACTGGCCAGGCAGTGTACCAAGAATAATACGGTCAAATCTCTGGTCCCCCAGGATTACACTCTGGCAAAAACAAAACAGATAATAAACAAATAAACAAATAAAGAAACCAGGTACGTGCTTCATAGGCGATAAAGCAGTGTCATGTGGTAGAGGCCACGGAGTAGGGGCCTCTATTAGTTTGGGAGGCCGGCTGGTAGCAGGTGCGGAAGCCCTGAGGGCATAGAGGCAGCCACAAAATGAGTATTCCCACATTCATGTGAATATGAACATGCCCATTAAAAAGTTCCATCCATGTGGCGCCTGGGTGGCTCAGTCGGTTAAGCATCTGTCATCAGCTCAGGTCATGGTCCTGAGGTCCTGGGATGGAGCCCCGCATGGGGCTCCCTGCTCAGCGGGGAGGCTGCTTCTCCCTATGCCCCTCCCCAGCTCGTGCTCTCTCTTTCTCTCTCTCTATCTCTCAAATAAATAAATAACTAAAATCTTAAAAACAAACAAGAAACACTTCCATCCATTTGGTGAAGTTGCCCTCTTTGCCGGGCCACGCCCTCGAGGCTCGCGCTTGGGAGACGCCCACCAGCGCTCCTTTGTGCTTCCCCAGCGCCTTTCATCCCACGTTCACAAAGCCCATCGTGTCGTCCGCTCTGGCAGGCCCGGTTCACCGACACAGGCAGAGGCTTTTGATCATTATCCCTGCATCATAAATAGGGGCAACAGAGGCCTCAGTGTACAGAGCATCAGCCAAAATTATTTTCTGAGTCAAGGGATCTTGCTTCTGAGTTGAACCAAAAAATACCTGATGCCTGCTTCTTCTGTTTTCCTGGAATCGCCAGGTGCTGCATCTTTCCTCTTACAGCTGTTTTCTCTTTTATTCCACGCATCTGACTAAAAACTTAGTTTTTCTTCAAGGCCCCTGAAGCCACGTTGCTTTATTCCACTGATGCCAGGCCTGTTACCCAAGCTAATCGGCTTTTCTCCCCAGAACACTCTTTAAGTTGAAGTGGTACATAAAATTCTAACTATCCAGTATAATTTATTTCCTTTTGTAGGGCCCTTGGTATGATGGCATAATTTACATTACACTTAAAGACACAAGTTTTAAATGTACAGTTCAGTGAGTTTTAATAACTGCATATACCAGTGTAACTACTAGCTCATTTAGAACATAGAAGATATTTGCAATCCTAGTAAAAAGACAACCTAATTTTTAAATGGGCAAAGGACTTGAATAGATATTTCTCCAGAGGAGAGTAGACAAATGGCTGGTGAACTCAACATCATTACTTTTTAAGAAAATGCAAATCAAAACCACTTAAGATACTCCCCCCACACACACATGACTAGAATAAAAAAAGTGGAAAATAACAAATGTTGGCTTAGATGTGGAGAAATTGGAACCTTTGCACCTTGCTGTTAGGACTATAAAATGTTGCAGCTGCTGTGGAAAACAATTTGGCAGTTCCTCAAAAAGTTAAACAGAGTTACAACATGGCCTAGCAATTCCACTCCTAGGTATATATATACCCAAGAGAATTGAAAACATCTATCCATACAAAAACTTGCACATAAATGTTCACAGCAGCATTCACATTAGCCAAAAAGTGGAAACAACCCCAATGTCAATTATCTGAGGAATGGATAAATAAAATGTGACATATCCATATAATGGAGTATTATTCAGCCATAAAAAGGAATGAAGTATTGATATATACTACAAAATGGGTGACCCTTGAAAACAATATGCTAAACAAAAGAAGCCAGAAACAAAAGGCCACATATTATAATACTTCATTTATATGAAATGTCTAGAATAAGCAAATCCATGGAGACAGAATATAAATTAGTGGTTCAGGGAGTGGGAAAAGGAAGGAATGGGGGGGGTGACTGCTAATGGGTAAGGGGTTTTCTTTTGGGATGATGAAAATGTTCTGGAATTAGATAGTGGCAGTGGTTACATGACCTTGTGGCTATACTAAAAACCATCTAGGGGCATCTGGGTGGCTCAGTCGGTTAAGCGTCTGACTCTTGATTTTGGCTCAGGTCATGATCTCAAGGTTGTGAGATCAAGCCCCGCGTGGAGCCTGACTAAAATTCTTTCTCTCCCTCTCCCTCTGCCCCTCCCCCCCCCGCCTCTCTAAAAAACAACCCCCAAAACGCCATTTAATTGTACACTTTAAAAAGGTGAATTTTATGGCATGTGAATTCTGTATCAGTTTAAAAAGTTTAAATCTGGAGGGCGCCTGGGTGGCTCAGTTGGTTGAGTGTCCAACTCCTGATTTTGGCTCAGGTCATGATCCCAGGGTTGTGGAATCAAGCCCTGAGTCGGGCTCCACACTCAGCACAGAGTCTGCTTGAGATTCTCTCTTTCTCCCTCTGTACCTCTCTCCACTCCTGCTTTCTCTCTCTGTCTCTCTAAATAAATAAAATCTTTAAAAATAAATAAATAAAACATTAAGATTTTTGCACTTCAAAAGACATCACTAAGAAAATGCAAATACAAGGTAGATTGGGATAAAATATTTGCAAATCACATATCTGATAAAGGACTAATACCCAGAACACACAAAGAACTCCTACAACATGATGACAGTAAAACAAACAATCCAGTAAAAAATAGGCAAAAGACCCCTGGGAGTAAACTAGTTATATGCCCCAGACTTCAATTTCTGACCCCCAATACTGATCACATTTCCTGTGGTATATACATGCTTACAGAACTGTTCTTTACTTCAGAAAACTGTTTTTAAGGTATGTCTATTGGGGATTATTTGACTGATATTTGCATTTTCTAATAAACTGTAAATCCCAGGAAAAAAAAAATAGGCAAAGACTTGAGTAGACATTTCATCAGAGAAGATATTCAAATGGCTTATAAGCATATGCAGAAATCTTCAACATCATTAATCACTAGGGAAATGAAAGTTAATAAGACAGAGATCTACAGACTCACTAGGATGCCTATAAGCAAAAAGACTGAAAATAAGCATTGGTGAGATTATAGAGCAATTGGAACTCTCAGACATTCCTGGAGATTGTAAAATTAAAGTTACTTGGGAAAAGTTTGGCAGTTTCTTAAGTTAAATATAAATATAACCTAACAATTCCATTTCTATGTATGTATCCAAGAGAAATGAAAATACATTCCCAAAGAAACACTGCCTCACAAATATTCACAGCAGCATTATTCATAATAGCCTCAAATTGGAAACAGCCCAAATGTCCATCAACTGATGAATAAACAGTGTGGTTTATCTATACAATAATATATATCTTAGCAATAAAAAGAAGAAATTACTGATGCATGCAACAAATGCATGAACTTCAAAAATATCATGCTAAGGAAAGAAGACAACGTATTACATGATTCCATTTATATGAAATTTCTAGAAAAGGCAGAACCAGAGACAGAAAGCATATCAGTGGTTGCCTGAGGCTGATGGCAAGAGTAGGAACCGACCATATGGACAAGAGGGAACTTTTTGGGATGCTAGAAGTGTTCTAAAAGTGGATTATGGTGATGGCTACACAACAGTATAAATTTACTTAAAAATCAGTGAACTGTTAGCAGAAAAGAACCACCACCATCACCACCACCACAACAACAAAAACAAAGAAATGGACACAGGAAATCTTCGGGATAAAGGTAATATTCTTTTTCTTGGCTTGGATGGTAGATGGTTATTTGGATATATTCACTTGATGATAATCCATGACCTTATATATATATTTATCAAATGTATAATTTATTCCTTTTACTGTACACATGTCATTCTTTAATTTAAGAAACTTTAAAATAAAAAAAATAACAATGCAGATGGTCTAAGCGATTTATTGATGAAAGAAAAATCAGGGTGAATTTCAGTGTATTGCCAATGGCTGGTGGGCCTGATTTGTGCTCCCATAAACCACCAAGACTACCCATTCTACCCATAAATTAACATCAACATATTTTCCACCCATGGTGTCTATTTACCCTTCTCTCAGGGATCATCTCACTACATTTTTTGGTTTATTTCCATACCTGTTCTGAATCCTGTAAGATCGGAGGAGAGGCAGATGCTTCTTACACAGATTTTTTTGTTTTTGTTTTTTAGATATAACTTGTAGACAGTAGAGTGAGCACATCTTAGGTGCACAGCAAGGTGAATTTTTACACATGTATACACCTGGGTAACCATTACCTTGATAGAGAATATTTCCAACACTCCAGAAGCTCCTTTGTGCCCCTCAGCAGATCCCACCAAGTATAAGCACTGAATACCCAGATCCACCAAGTATAACATCCTGACTCGTATCATCATAGATTACTTTTGCCTGATTTTGAACTTCATATATGGGTCTAGACACGTTTGTGTCTGACGTCTTTCATTCAACACTGTCTGTGAGATTCGTCCATGCTGCTGGACTGTACAGCCGTTCCCTCTTCTTCCTTATTGTGGGACTCTGTCACAATTTACTTTAAAAAAATGTTTTATTTATTTATTCATTTGAGAGAGAGAGAGAGAGTGAGCAGGGGGAGGCGCAGAGGGAGAGGGACAAGCAGACTCCACACTGAGCTCAGAGCCCCACGCGGGGCTCGATTCCACGACCCTGAAATCATGACCTGAGCCGAAATCAAGAGTCAGACGCTTAGCCGACTGAGCCACCTAGGTACCTCACAATTTACTTTTGATGGACATTACATTTTTCTAGTTTTTGGCTTCACAAATGAAAGTGTCCATATCTTTTGGTGGATGGAAGCACTCACTTCTGTTTTCACCTAATGATATTTTACACTGTTTTATTTATTTTATTTTATTTTATTTTATTTTATTTTATTTTATTTACTAAGTTTTAATAAAGTAAGGTGCAACATCCAGATCAGAGTAGGTCCAAGCATTTGGACTTACAATCCCTGATCTCTACCATGCAAAGGTAACATCAAAAGGCTATGAATGCTGGTAATTTTGAAAACAGAAAATAATATCCATTTCACGTCTATAGGAGATCTAAATAAGAAGGAGCCTGTGAAGACCCCAGCAGAAATTGAAATCTGTCATGTCTTTTCTCAGCGAGTATCCAAGACTTATTGCTTTACTAGTGAGTGAGCCCAGCCTTCTGCTCAACCTTTGTAATTACTAATGGTTTTAGAGAATTGAGGCATTCTCAAAGAACTATAAACTATTCATTGATTATATAAAGGATCTAATTGCAATTAATGTTGTTGTTGTTGTTTTCCAGAGAGTGATAAGAGGAGAAAAGAGGAGGGACAAAGACAATTGATTTAATTATGACTCTGAGGTATTGGTCAGTCCTAGAGAAAATTGTAAAGTAGGTCAGGTGCCTTTAAGGACCTCCTCCACCCATGCTTTTCTCTTCTTTGGAATATCTTCTTCCCTGTGAGGCCCTCCTTCCAAAGCCCCTGTCCTCATAATGCCCTGGACTTGGTACCTCATTCAACCTACTCATTTTAGGTGATGTGTAAACTCTGAATCTGCCTACAACTCTACAGCAGATGCCCCTGGGGCTTGGCTTTCTACCAGGTGACAGGCAATCAGGAAACTTACACCATCTATCCCTTCCTTCTAGGATGTTTTAGTAGACTCATCTAGGAAGAAAGCTGGAATTAAAAGGAGCTGTTTTAATGGTGGAAAATCTGGCTGGGGGTAAGCTCTCATGGGAACCACAGGGCTGTGTCTCAAGCTGGCTAGGTCAGGCATAGCTCAGCAGGCTCTGCACTTCACTGCAGATGTTTGGTTTGGAAAGTCCCTTGGTTATTTGGCTTCTGGAGTCCTTTCTCACCATGGGGCTCCTCTGTGGGAGGACAGAGCTCATCAATCACATTCTCCAAATGTCAGGCTTCTGCTGTGAGACCCCAGAAGAACTTGCTTCCCATCTACGTAACAGAAGCAAGGACTCTACATTTGCTGGAATCAAGTGTGAACTGTGGGGCAAAGGTCCTCCCTGATGGTTAAGAGTTCCCAAGAGACGTGACTGTTGGGATATAAATTGGAATATAAATGTCTCCCCAATCCTCTGACTGTTATCATTTCACCCTTCCTTCTTCTCTTTCCTACAGTCTCTTAAGAGACTCTTGGGGGATGTAATTCACCAGCCAGAAACTAAATTATATTTAACTTTCTCAATTAGATGCTATTTCAGCTATGTTAAACCCATACTTGAGATGCTAAGCCAGAACATGAGAGCCCTGGAAAGGGGTCCTGGAATCATTCAGGTTCGGACTTGTAGAATTATTACTTTCACTTTCTAGAACCCACTACACCTTCTTTTAACTATAAAGCTTTAGATCTGCTGCCCTCTTTGCCTGAAATTCCCTCTTTTTCACCAGGCCTATCCAACACACACACACACAGAAAGAGAGCGAGAGAGCAAGAGCGCTGAGTGGCTTCTGCTTGTCCCTCAGGACTCAAATCAGGCATTATCTCTTTAGGAAAGTTTTCTGATATCCCACCCCTGTACACAGTTTTCAATCACTGATGGATTTTCCAGTCTTAACCAATTGGCAATAAATGACCAATAAATATTAGTGTCATTGAATGAATAAATGGATTCTTATGGCTACTGTTGTACTCAGACTCTCATTCTGGTTAAGAATGAGCCTCCTCACTACTGGGTATTTACCCCAAAGATACAAATGTAGGGATCTGAAGGGGTACGTGCACCCCGATGTTTATAGCAGCAATGTCCACAATAGCCAAACTGTGGAAAGAGCCAAGATGTCCATCGACAGATGAATGGATAAAGAAGATGTGGTATATATATACAATGGAATATTATGCACCCATCAAAAGGAATGAGATCTTGCCATTTGCAACAACGTGGATGGAACTGGAGGGTGTTATGCTGAGCGAAATAAGTCAATCAGAGAAAGACATGTATCATATGACCTCACTGATATGAGGAATTCTTAATGTCAGGAAACAAACTGAGGGTTGCTGGAGTGGGGGGTGGGGTGGGAGGGATGGGGTGGCTGGGTGATAGACACTGGGGAGGGTATGTGCTATGGTGAGTGCTGTGAATTGTGCAAGACTGTTGAATCACAGATCTGTACCTCTGAAACAAATACTGCAATATATGATAAGAAAAAAAGAAGAAGAAGAAGATAACAGGAGGGGAAGAATGAAGGGGGGGAGATCGGAGGGGGAGACGAACCATGAGAGATAATGGACTCTGAAAAACAAACTGAGGGTTCTAGAGGGGAGGGGGGTGGGAGGATGGGTTAGCCTGGGTATTAAAGAGGGCACGTTCTGCATGGAGCACTGGGTGTTATGCACAAACAATGAATCATGGAACACTAAAAAAAAAAAAAAAAAAGAATGAGCCTCCTCCCCAAATAACCAACCAGCTTGGAGAATACTTTCTGAAAATGTAATTCAATTATACTCACTTCAATTCAGAATTTGCTTCATATACTCAAGGCCCTAGAGGATTGGAGAGAGGGAAAATAGCTACTAATTGTAATCTCTGCCTTCAAGAAGCTTTCCATCTTTTTGAGGATGGCACTAGTGTTGGCCTCCTCCCTACACCACTTCAGATCCTCTCACCCTCCCTCACTCCAGCAGTGCCTGGGTGACCACCCTCATACAGCCTCCTCCAGTTGCACATGTTCAAAGGCTCATGAGTGAAAGTGTACATCATGGAACTTCGAGGTTTAGCGTAACTGAAATAAAGTGCATTCATAGCGGGGAGGAGCACAGGTGATGGGAGGAGACGAGGCTGGAAGGCTCAGCAGGGGTCAGATCCTAAAGGACCTCCCGATCATGCAAAGTAATTTATCCTGATGTCAAGGAGCAGCCCTGGAAGGGTTTTGAGCAGAGAAGTGACTTGATCAGATTTATGTTTGAAAAAGATTCTTCTTGCTGCAGTGTGAAAAATTAAGCAGAGCATAGCAAAGCTGGAGGCAGGAAGTCTGCTTGGCAATTACATGTTGTCAATCCTGCCGTACATGAGAATCACCTGGGGAGCCTTAAAGATAAATATCAAGAGGTGGGACCCAAATATCACTTTTTTTCCTTCCAGCTCCCCGGTCATTCTCATATGCAGCCAGTGTCGAGAACCACTGCAGTAGAGGTACCAGAAGTCCAGCAGGGCCGGAGAACAGAGGGCCATGGACCAAGGCAGGAGAAGCATGCAGGGAGAGAGCTGAGGGCCCTGTGCCCTGCGGGTTGTGTCCATCCTGTTCCGTTTTCGCAGATTCGCACTCATTTTGGCCCAACTGGTTTTTAAGTTTAAATCAGTTGTGCAGAGGATTTTAGGGCAGTGAACCTATTCTGTATGATACAACAATAGTGGATACATGTCATTACCCATTTGTCCAAACCCTTAGAACATACAACACCTAGAGGGAACCCGAATGTAAACTATGGACTCTGGGTGATATTGCTATGTGCATGTAGGCTCATCAACTGTAACAAGTACACCACTCTAGTAGGGGATGGTGATGGTAGGGGAAGCTGTGCATGAGTGAGGACAGGAAGTAAATGAGAAATCTCTATACCTTCCTCTCAATTTTGCTGTGAGCCTAAAACTGCTCTAAAAAGTAGTCCATTGGGGCGCCTGGGTGGCTCCATAGGTTAAGTGTCAAACTCAGTCTTGGCTCAGATCATGATCTCAGGTTGGTGAAATGGAGCCCTACGTGGGCCTCCACACCCAGCAGGGAGTCACCTTGAGGATTCTGTCTCTCCCTCTGCCCCTCCCCCCTCACCCGTGCTCTCTCTCGCTCTCTCTAAAGTAAATAAATCAGTCTTTTAAGAAAGCAAAGTCTATTAAAAATATGTAAAATTCACACAAAATATCCAAATTTCTGCTTCTCTAGGAAGTTGGAAGCTCCGGCCACACTGGGTCTGCATGCCTGCAGGACAACAAACCAAGGACTGGCTGCCCACTTTAGAAGTGGCACGCATGCCCCACACCCCCACAGTACCCACCAGTGCAGCTCAGTGTCAGTGCTACTTCATCTCACTTCCCACCAGCTCACCCATTTAACTGTCTAGTGCCTATCAGGATGGGAGTTGAGAATGTAAGAGCCAGACTCTACCGGGTGGGTGAACTTGTTAAGGATTTTCTTTTTGGGGACACCTGGGTGGCTCAGTCGGTTGGGCAGCTGCCTTCGGCTCGGGTCATGATCCCAGGGTCCTGGGATCGAGCCCTGCATCGGGCTCCCTGCTCTGTGGGAAGCCTGCTTTTCCTTCTCCCACTCCCCCTGCTTGTGTTCCCTCTCTCGCTGTGTCTCTCTCTGTCAAATAAATAAATAAAATCTTAAAAAAAAAAAAAGAAAGCTAAAATTGACAGTGACTGTTGAAAAGAAAACTGAAATTCAGGTCCCAAGTATCTTTTTATTTTTTTAATCTTTTTTTTATTTTTAAAAGATTTTACCTATTTGATTCTCTTCTGCCAGGAGACCTTCAGAGTTCTGTAAAAAGGCAAAGATAAACTCACTACCCCCACGCTGCTTTTGGCCCTATGACTGCCCGTCCTGCCACTAGATGGCAACCTCCCCCAGGTACTGGAAGTGGACTCTCGAGGACTAAACTGGGGAAGCAGGAAGCGCGGATGCAGGGCTGCCTGTGTAGAAAGGACTTTAGTTTGATCCCAGCTTTCTTAGTGTGTGATTTGGAAATATGTTATCATCCCGTCATGCAATTTTATTAAATTGAGCAACAGTTTTATAGCACTCATCAAGCTCATACAGAGCTAATTCTTCTCTTGTTCATCTGATTCTGTTTCAATCTGCAGATGCTTAAATTCGGGAGACACAGGTCAAGCTACAGAGAACTTAGCTCCCTGAGAACTAGTACTTCTAGAACGCCTTATTAATAACATAATGGGGGGGGGCGCCTGGGTGGCACAGTTTGTTAAGTGTCTGACTTCGGCTCAGGTCATGATCTCAGGATCCTGGGATCTACCCACTGTGAGCAAGTTGGGCTCTGAGCTCAGTGGGGAGTCTGCTTGTCTCTCTCCCTCTTCCCCTGCCCCTCCCCCAGCTCGTGCTCTCTCTCTCCCTCCCTCTCTCTCTTTCATATAAATAAATAAAATCTTTTAAAAAGACATAATGGAGTATTGGTTAAATAAATTCTAATTCCAGGCAACCAATAGCCATTAATGATTTTTAACATTCTTCTTTTTTAGTTGGGGCATAATTTATATTACATTTGAAAGTACAATTTTTAAGTGTACAGTTTAGTGGGTTGTAATAAACGTACACACCAGTGTAACCACACCCCATTTAGGACACAGAACCTTTCCATCACGATGGTAAGTTCTCTTGTCTGCTTTCAAGTCAATCCCAATGACCTGAAGAAGGCTCAAGGCCCAGAGGAGTACAAACAGTGGGTTGAGCAGGGAATCTGTGTGGCCTTGAGGATAATGCACACTGTAAGAGGCTAAATACAACTCATAATTACTCACAGCCTTGTGCTTTTGTGTTTTCCTGGTAAAATCAAGCAGTCATTTATTTTTAAGAAAGAAATGACATTTTAAGAATCAGTTCCTTTTACCCAGCATTTTAGTAACATAATTTTCTTCCAAATATAAAAATGCTCAAAGTTCTCTAAAATGTTTGATCACTGCTTGACAATTTGGTTCTTGTGAAGTTCTTTTACTTTGCAGTTGTCAGGCTGTCGCTGAGAAAATGATCAAAATCATTCAGTGAGACCATTGCTTTGTTTTGAAAATACTTCTTCCTGAAGAACTAATCGGAGCATTCTTCAGCCCAGGAGTTGAATTCATTTGTCAGCCTGCACTAAGCTTGCCTTTATTACTATGCTAGAGAAATGCAGTGACTTCTACTAAAAGATGATTTCTTTATTGTTGACTTCTTATGGAAGCATAACATACATGCAGAAAAGTACACAGCTCAATTAATTTGCATTAAAATGAACACACCCATGTAATCAGCACCCAGATCAAGTAACAGACTACCAGAACCCTAGAAGGCCTTCTAGTCACTCCAGAGGTAACCATTACCTTGACTTCTAAGAACATAGATGAGGGACACCCAGGTGGCTCAGTCGGTTAAGCATCTGCCTTTGGCTCAGGTCATGATCCCAGGGTCCTGGGATTGAGCCCACATCGGGCTCCCTGCTCAGTGGGGAGTCTACTTCTCCCTCTCCCTCTGCCACTCGTGCTCTCTCACTTGCTCACTCATTCTCTCTCTCAAATGAATAAATAAAATCTTTATAAGAGCATAGATGAATTTTACCGGCTTTTGAACTTTCCATAATAGAATCGTATATTAGGTGCTGTTTTATGCCTAGTTTCCATCACTCAATGTTTTATTTGAGAAAGACATTCATATTGTTGAGTTGTAATTTGTGCTTTCTCTTTCCATTGTGTTGCCCTTCCACCACTTATTTATCCATTCCATATTGATGGACATGTAAATTGTTTCTAGTTATTGGCTATTACAAATAAGCCTGCTATGAAAATTTTTAAAAAATATCTCTCGATGCACATTACTTACATATTGCTGGAATCTACATTTGTTCAGCTTGAATTGGTGCTGCCAAAGTGTTTCCCAGTATGGTTGTACTAATTATACTCCTACCAACAATGCATGAGAATAGTAGTTGCTCCATTTTGACAACATTTGATATAATCAGTCTTTTTCACTTTAGGTATTCTGGTATGCACAGAGATATCTCACCAGGGCTTTAATTTGCTTTTCTTGATGACTAAAGTCGAGCACTTTTTTCATGGTATATATTGGTTATTTGGATATCTTCTTTTGTAAAGTGCCTGTTAAGTCTTTTGCCAATTTTCTGTAAAATACTTAACGCAAATTTTTAATTGTTTTCTTTCTTTTTAACTTTCCATTATGAAACAATTTCAGACTTTTGCAAAAATAGTACCAAAAAATCCCATATTCCCTTCATCTAACTTTGTATCTCCATATCTTGCTTGACTATAGTCCACTTATCAAAATCAAGAATTAACATTACTCATCTACAGACTTTATTAAAGTGTCATCAGTTGTCTCTCTAATGTCTTTTTCCAGACCAGGATTCAATCCAGAATTACACATTGCCTTTAGTTGTCATGTCATCTTGGTCTCCATTAATCTGGAATTGTTCTTGAGTCTGTCTTTAATGATCTTACCACTTTAGAAGAGTATTGGACAGTTATTTTGTAAAATGCCTTCAATTTGCTTTTGTCTAATGTCCTCAGGATTAAATTCAGGCTATGCATCTTTGAAGGAGTGATGTTGTATCCTCAGTGCATGATAGCAGGAGGAACATGATGTCAATATATTTTATCAGTGGTGATGTCAACTTTGATCACTGGATTAGGCTGGAGTCTGCCAGATGTCTCCACTTTAAAGTTACTATTTTTCCCTTTGTAGTTAGTAAATATCTAGTAATGCAGTAGGTACATACTCTGTTTCTTTTTCTCTACAATGTTTTTAATGTACAGTATTCACTTAGGTCTTCTTCTAAAAGCTTTATTGTTTTTCCTTTCATGTTTGCATATACAGCTGATTCTCTTTTAGTAAATGTCAAGATTTATTATTTTCTCATATGATATCAAATTGACCTAGCACCATTTATGGAAAATCCATCTTTTGTTATAAATCAGGTGACTATATGGGTGAAGGTCTCTTTCTGCCTTCTCTTGTTACGTTGGTTCATTTGTCTATCTTTGTGTGACCATACTGACTTAAGAACTATACTATCACTTCTTGATATCTTTATATTTCTGGCTTTGATCTTTTTTCAAGATAGACTTGGCTATTTTTGGCCTTTTGCATTTCAGCTTAAATTTCAGAATCCATTTGTCAATTTCCACATATACCCCATAAACCTCTGATAGGATGATTTGGATTGTTTTGAATCTATAGATATAGATTGTTTTGGAGGCATTTACGATATTGAATCTTCAAATTATGAGCACAGTACTTCCCTCCATTTAATTAGATCTTTATTTCCCTTTATAATGTTTTACTGTTTTCGGTGTAGTGGTTTTGCATAGCTTTCACTGATTTATTCCTAGATATTTGATGTTTAACAATTTTTGAACTATGGAACTACATGAGCAGAGAATAGCATAGAGCAGTGGTTCTCAGTGGGAGGTGACTTTGCTCCCAGGACAACTTTGGCAGTGTCTGGAGACATTTTTGTTTGTCACACTGGGGGTAGTGCTGGTGACATCTCTTGGGTGAAAGCCAGGGATGATGTCAAACATCCTACAATGCCCAGGTCAGTCTCCCACAATGAAAAATTATACAGCTGAAATGTCAGTAATGCCACTCTCAAGAAACTTCAGTATAGAGTTAAGAATTTCAAAAGCAAAAGTCACTTAATATAGTCATGATTTTTTTTGTACATTGTTTAGGAATTTTTGTATGTCATGTATGTAGTTACGTACAGTGACATTTTCATCATATTAAAGTTATACTTTCCTACTGGGGTGTGAATAGATCTTGGAATTTTCAGGATTTTATAAAAAGGGTGTTATAATTGTTGGGAGATAATTCTCCATGGGTTTTGGGTTTTCTGAGCAAAAGACATAGACCATTTTGTTCAAGGATGTTTGCATAACAGACAGCCTTGGAAACATAAAGACAGAGGCTTCCTGCAGAGAGTTGGAGATAGCTCTCCCTGGAGATATTCCAGGGTAATAAAGCTAGAGACCTTGCCCTTCCTTCCCTGGAGATTATTTGCTAACATTTTAGTGTAATAAAAGATAATACCTCTCTCTGGGGGGATAGGCATGTTTGTTAGCAGTTCCCTCATAAGATTAGGGGTTTCCTAATGCTCACTGTTCCTCAGCTGTGACACAGATCCACAGTATGCCCGGTATCCACCTCAGCGTACCCCTGTGTGGCCCTGGGACTTGGAGGCAAGATGGAGGCCATGCTGCCTGCTGTGCTGTGAGTAATAAAACTGTCTAAATCCATTTGGGCTTGTTGTCTCTTTACTGGCTGAATCTATAGATTCCATATCTTGGCTATTGTAAATAACGCTGCAATGCACATGGGGTGCATATATCTTTTCAAATTAGAACACACAGGTTTTCTACGTGAGAATCCCTCTTATAAACCTTTCATAGATTTTTTTTTATGCAAGCCTAATACACTGCTGTGACTTGTGATTGGGATGTCCTATTACAAAACCTCAGGAATCACTGGATTCTATGGTGCCCCAATGGGTTTGTGCCTAAAGCAGCACTAGTTGCCTGGCAGAAAGATGGAGGAGAGGAGATGGGGCACTGCCATTCTTGTTGCAACGAGCCTTGTAGAACTATTTGCCTCTTAAAATTCTGTGCATTTGCAACTTCGATTAAAATAAACATAATTCTGTGCATTTGCAACTGTGATTAAAATAAAAGCTATCTTTTTAAAAAATGTGGTAGATGGGATGAATAAAATGGACACAAGTAAAAATGGAACGAATGAATGTGTAAGATGAATCCTAAAGAGTCTCTCAAACTCAGAGGTAAAGGGCTAAAGCAAAAACAAAAACAAAAAGAAACAAAAACAACCAATGAAAGAAAAGTTAAGTGACATGGAGGATAAGGTCAAAAGTTCCTGCAGCATCAAACAGAAATTCCAGACCAAAAGAATGGAGATAACAGAAGAGAGATAATATAAAAGAAGAGCACTTCTGAATTCAGAAAAGAGTCAAGTTTTTGGAGTGAACAGACCTAAGAATGCCAACCAGGTTTAGAGAAACAGGTCCCACTCCTAAATGCATAGGGAAAGGGGAAAAAATCTTAAATTTTTCTAGTGAGAAAAACTAGATTGTTCCTACAAAGGAACAAGAATCAGTTTAACATCAGATTTTTCTTTGATACCAGTGGATTCTAGCAGACAATGGAGAAATATTTTGAAGGATGGTGTCAAAGTTAGTTTCCTTTAGAGCCCCCAAACATGGCATTTACATATATATTAGGTGATAGCAAATACTATTTTTTTTTTTTTAAAGATTTTATTTATTTATTTGACAGAGAGAGAGAATAGCGAGAGCAGGAACACAAGCAGGGGGCGTGGGAGAGGGAGAAGCAGGCTTCCTGCCGAGCAGGGAGCCCGATGTGGGACTCGATCCCAGGACCCTGGGATCATGACCTGAGCCGAAGGCAGACGCTTAACGACTGAGCCAGCCAGGCGCCCGATAGCAAATACTATTGATTGAGGAAGGGAGTGATTGGTTAAAAGTTTTATTATTGAGAGTCGCCTGGGTGGCTCAGTCGGTTAAGCACCTGCCTTCACCTCAGGTCACAACACCAGGGTCCTGGGTTGAGCCCCACATCAGGCTCTCTGCTCAGCAGGGACTCTGCTTCTCCCTCCCCCTATGCCTCTCCCCCTTCACTCATGCTCTCTCACTTTCTCTTTCTCAAATAAATAAAAAATTTTTTAAAAGTTTTATTATTGAATTTTATCTTTATTTAGCTGTGATCAGAAAAATAGCCAACACTAATATAGAGCTCACAATGGGCCAATAACTCTTAAAAATTTACATATATTAAGTCATTTAATCCTTATTACACATAAGAGGTAAGTACTATCATTATTCCCATTCTACAGATGAGAAAACTGAGACATAGAAAAGATCAGTGACTTTCTTTCTGTCTCCAGCTAATAAATGGTAGAGCTGAGATTCAAACCCTATTTTTATTTTGGAATTTAATGAAGATTTCCTTGCAAATAAATATTCTGTCAGTTTTTGTAAATATTCAGTAGATGATTGAAAAGAAGGTGCTTTCTCTGTAGAATATGGAGTCCAGTTTTCTTCATAACTATTAATTCTATGTCATTAAAATATTGTTCAGATTACTGCTATGTTTTTCGGTTTATCTGTCAAAGTCATAGCAGAGACCATTGAAAATTTATTTCTGCCGGGCGCCTGGATGGCTCAGTTGGTTGAGCGTCCAACTCTTGATTTCAGCTCAGGTAATGATCTCAGGGTCATGTGATAGTCGAGCCCCTAGTCGGGCTCCACGCTCAGCAGGAAGTCTGCCTGGGATTCTCTACCTCTCCCTCTGCCCCTCCCCCTGCTCATGTGCTCTCTCTCTCTCTCAAATAAATACATAAAATCCTTAAAAAATTATTTCTGCTTCATATTGTAAAAAATTTTTTAAGTTTCTTCTGCCTCTTAGAGGCTATGTTTTTGTTTCTATGTTCCAGACTTTTTTCATAGTTCTATATACTTTTTTATGCTTACTCATCCTTGAATGTTAAAAGTTTTATGTATGCTTTGCATTTGTTCCCAAACAGGATGAGCTAATTCTTCTTGGCTCCCTGCCTGTCTATTTGGATGCTGTTAGAACCTTCTTCTCATATCTTAAGCTGAAGGATTGGTTACCTTTCGGCAGCCTGAGAAGATTGTGGAGGGAGCCAGCTGGCAAGGAATGTCACCTCTGCAAGATTTCTCCCCAATGTTTTACAAAGCCACTGTCCCAAGGGGCCAAAAGTTATTTGGCCTTTGTCCTTGCCTCCTTCCTGGCAAACAGCCAGACTAGATATCAGAGAGGAGCTTGCCATTCAGAGTAAAAATTCTCCCTTTTTGCCTTAGGCCGCTTCAATAAGCATTGGGACGGGAGAGTCAGAAGATTGGGCTAAACCCCCACTCTTCTCTGGAAGTGTTCTGGTTATCTATTGCTCTATAAAGTAATCCCAGCAATCACTCACTATTGTTACCTCTCCTGATTCTGGTGAGTGACTGGGCTCAGCCAGGTGGTTCTCATGCAAGGTCTCTCATTTGGCTTCCGTGAGACAGAGAAGATGAAAGAGTCATCTCAAAGGCTTTTCCATCCACGTGTCTGGCACTGGGACTGGGGAAGTTCAAACTGCCAGGGCTGGAACAGCTGGGGCTTCTCTGCCTCGCTCTTTACCTTCATGTGTGCTGTCCATGTGCTCTCTGCAACATGGTGGCTTCAGGGCAGATCTACTTGCCACTCAAGGCTCCACAGGCATCCGTTCTGAGCAAGAGAACTAGACGGAAGCTGTGTCATCTTTTAAGACCCAGCCTCAAAAGGCACATAGCGTGTTACTTTCGTTGTGCAGTCCCAGAAGCTCACCCAAGGAGCCCATTCAATTTCAAAGAGGCCATCTCTTGACTAGGGGTGGGGGTAGGGGGCTGGATTTTGGAAGCACATGAGACTGAATACATCGTTGTGACCAATTTTGAAAAATACACTCTGTCACAGGAAGTTTGACACAATTTTGTTGAATTAATAAATGACCGTATACCATCAATAGTAATACTTATTGACACCTACTTTATGTGAATATCTAACTGATGGAGCTGTTGTGAGGATTTATTGGTTAAAACTGTATATCTAAAGTACTTGAAATAGTGACTGGCTCATAGTAAGTGCTTATATAGATGTTAGCGACACTCTACAGTTACAGAGAATTAGGGATCAATAAAGATAGTGTCCACTGACCACTCTTCCCTGCCATTCAGTTTCAGTTGTCCATTCTACTATTCAATAACTTTAAAAAAAATCTTCTTGGTTTACCTACTTGCTTCGATGGAACATACCATCTGAAAGCTTCCTAAGAAAAGGCACACAGAAGATCAACTTTTTGAAATCTTGCGTGTCTGAAAATATCTTTATTTACCCCTATACTTGACCAATAGCTTGAGTGGCTATGAGAATCTACGCTGGAAATAATTGTCTCTCAGAATTGTAAAGGCATTATTCCATAGTCTTTCAGTTTGATGTGTTGTTATGGAGAAATCTGATGCCATTCTGGTTCTTGATCCTTTGTATTGTAGGGGCCAATGGCAGGTTGCTCCAAGATGGGCTGCTTTGGCAGGAACATTATTTTGAGTTCAAAGCAATCAAAACCCAGCTGATTTAAGAAAAGCTATTTACCTCCCCCTCAGCTGCCTGCCTGTACCAGGAAGAGAGCTATTAACAGATTCCTCTTTACCTAAGAAACTTACCTACATAATAGGGCAACTTTTGTTTTCCAAACATCTCCTCTCACCTTCCTGCTAATGGTCTTTCTCCCCTTTGTATCCTCAGACCCCTACCCCTCTTCTTAGCTCATATAAGTGTCATGTAGCCTCACTGTCTTTGGAATTTCCATGTCTGTGTGGACATGTCTGTGTGGATTTCCTGTATGAATGCTATTAAATTTGACTTTCTGTTGTTAATCTGTCTCATGTCGATTTGAATCTTAGTCCAACTAGAAAGACCTTGAAGGGCAGAGGAAATTCTTCTCCCCCGACAGTATGCAACCTCATTTTTCCCTCTGGGTGCTTGTCAGATCTTCTCTATTTCCCCAGTCTTCTGAAATGTTATCATGATATACCTTGATGTGATTCTGTTTTTGTCCATTGTGCTGGGCTCAATGAGCACTTTCAATGTGGAAACTCAATCTGTAAGCAGAAAGAATTAGGGGTCTTCAGAAAAAGACAGACATAGATTTCTCGACATAAGAAAAGTCATTTTAGGCCCCCCACCACCTTGTGAAAGAACGTAAGATCAAATAGCCACTATTAGGCCAGGAGATAAACCTAATCATATCAGGGACAATAAATAAGTGGTAAAACTCCCAGGGCTAATTCAAAAGTGAAGATTGACTTGTTGTAATTCTTAAATTATCTTTGCAGGATCTTAAACTTCTTTGAGCGCTCAGATAGCAGACCAACTGGAGCCAGAGAATTAATGACGCTGACCCTTGCCAGCTCTTGTGACTTTGACCTGGAATCTATTACCTTTTTTTTTTTTAATTTAAATTCAAGTAGCCAACTTATAGTACATTTTTAGTTTCAGATGTTGGACTCCATTCCCTTAAGATGACTTTTACCCCAAATCCCTGCCTAATTCCTCATTGCATAAGCCCTTTCATGAATATGTATGAGCCTGTAACTTAAAACTTCCCCCCCATTGTTCTGGGAGACACTACTTTGGGAAATATCCACCCGGTGTTCTCCTTTACATGTTGCAAGTAAAACACTTCCTTTTCCTAGTCTTCGGGCTTGGTTGTGTCTTTTGGCTCGACAATCACCAAGAGGCAAAGCCGGTTTCGGGTAGCAATATCCTGTAGTTCTAAAAATGTATAATTGGGTTATTTAATTGATTTCTTTTCTGTTTCCCAGGTGTCTTGGGCTGGCTTTCAAATATTCTTATCTCTTTCTCTCCTTTTTGCCTTTTGTCTACACATCCTAGGATATTTCCTTAACTTTGTCTTCCTACCACTGTACTGAGTTTTTCATTTTGTTATCGTATCTTTAATTTACAAGAGCTCTGGTTCTCTGGGTGTTCATTTTTTAGAGACTCTGTTCTGGTTTTTATTCTAATTCTTTTTATTTCTCAAAGGAAATTGATAATGGATTTTTAAGTTTTCCTCTCTCCACATACTCTGTTTCTTTGAAGTTTCTTTTTTCCTGTTCTGATTTATGTCAGATTCTTCTCTTAAATTCTGATGATGTTCAGCTGTCTGTTCTTATTGAAGAGTGCCAGATTTAGCAAAACAAAACAAAACAAAACAGGACATGTAGTTAAATCTGAATTTTAGATAAACAATGTTTAGTATAAGTGCATCCTGTGCAATATTTAGGACATGCTTATGGCATAGAAGTATTCTAGGGGTGCCTGGGTGGCTCAGTCGTTAAGCGTCTGCCTTCGGCTTAGGTCGTGATCCCAGGGTCCTGGGATTGAGCCCCGCATCGGGCTCCCTGCTCCACGGGAAGCCTGCTTCTCCCTCTCCCACTCCCCCTGCTTGTGTTCCCTCTCCTGCGGTCTCTCTCTCTGTCAAATAAATAAATAAAAATATTTTTTAAAAAAGAATTATTTATTGTTTATCTGGAATTCCATTTAACTAGGTGTCCTCTATTTTATCTAGCAACCCTAAAAGTGAGATCTTAAATGCTGCCTGGACGCTATGTACAGGTGGGTAGGACTTCACTAGGATAAGTTCACTAAAGGGTCGCTCTAGTTCATTGAGTACCTGATGATCTCTTTAGGTCTTTACTCTCCCCAAAGAAGAACATTCCAAACTCCATGTTCTGGCTGCCGTGTTAGAGAAACCACATAAGGAAGAATACTGTCCAGCTCAAGATTCATCATTAAGTTTCATGTAGATATTCAATTTCAGTACAATTGCTGTTTAAACAGAAAACCACAGGCCCAAAATGGCATCACTTAGGATGAGGCCCCAAGTCATTAAACCAAGACTTAATACCTAACCTGACTGCAGTTCCACGCCGGCCCGCCCCCTCCAGGAATGTAACCTTTAACCAGCCATGGAATTCCCTGATCAGCACTAGGAAATTTACTGATAGACCCCTTCTGTTCCCCTTAGGAGGGCAACCTTGTCTAAAACAATGGATTCTTTGCTAATAATTTCCTTTTTTCCACTCTCTCCCTACCTTTAACAACCTTTCCCTTTCTGTAGCCCTTTGGAGTTCCCCTCTACTCGCGAGACAGGATGCTGCCCGATTCATGAATCGATTAATAAAGACAACGGGATCTTTAGAATTTACTTGGCTGAATTTTTGTTATTTAACATTGCCACTTTTTTGTTAGTACCCCCATTCAGGGATGGAGACTAATTCCCCTTCCCTTGAACCTGGGCTCACCTTAGTGACTTGCACGACCTGTAGGATGTAATGGAAATAACATTCAGGGGCTTCTAAGCCTAGGTATTAAGAAGCCGAGTAACATCTACCTGGATCTCTTGGAGCATCCTATCTGGGAGCCTGAGCCTCCAGGTAGGAAATACGACTACCCTGAAACTGCCATGTGGAGAGAGCATGCTTACTTAGATGCTCTGCTGGCCAGTGCCCGCTGAGACCAGTCTCCCAGCTCACCTTGCCATGATACCAGACACGTGAGTGAATCCTCCAGACTGGCCTGTCAGCTGAATACCACTAAGTGACCTTTGTTGATGTGGTGTGGAACAGAGGATTGCCCAACCAACAAAATCATAAATACCATAAAATGATGGTTGTTTTAAGTCACCAAGTTTTGAGGTACTTTGCGAGAGAGACTTAAATAACCGGAACAATGTGACTACACCCGGAATGCCCCCATTCAAGAGATCCTCTGCTTTATGCCCTCCGGAGAATATGGTTTCAATCGTCTGCCGAAGTGGGAGAGGGCGGTGGCCGCAGTGCAGTACTGGGGATTCTACACACAGAAAAAACCCGGTGTTTTTATTAAGTATACATAACCACTTTCAGAAGCACCTGGTGTAGCAAGACCTGCATAGTCTGAGAAATTCTGCCATACTATGTTGCTTCCTGGCTTGACCTACTCTGGGCTCAGGAGCCCCCTTTTTCTCAGGTCTGCTAAGTCAAGGATCACCTGTCTCTCTGCTTTCTAGCTTCCAAAATTTCTTTCTTTTTCCTCTCTTGTTACCTTGTTCTTGTGAGATTTTTTGTTTAATCTGCTTTTGTTTTACTTGAATTTCAAGAGAGAGCTGACACGAATGGCGTATGTTTAATCTGCTATCTTTAATCTAAAGGCTCCTTTGAGTCTTTAATTTCAACAATGGCATTAATATTTTTTTAAAGATTTTATTTATTTATTTGACAGAGAGAGACACAGCGAGAGAGGGAACACAAGCAGAGGGAGTGGGAGAGGGAGAAGCAGGCTTCCCGCTTAGCAGGGAGCCTGATGTGGGGCTCGATCCCAGGACACTGGGATCATGACCTGAGCCGAAGGCAGACGCTTAACGACTGAGCCACCCAGGTGCCCCGGCATTGATTTTTTTTTTAATACTCTGTCTTAGATCAGGCTCCCTAGAAGCAGAGGTTCTTGTGTAAGTGCCTTACTTAGTAAGGGCTCATTCTTGGGAAACACTTGTACTTGAGACAGAGCAGGAGAGTGCAAAGGAAGAAGCAGAGCACAGATGTGGTTTCTACAGAAATTTAGCTCCAGTCCAAGCCCACAGGAGCTCTGGAATTGGAAGGGTATCACAAATTTATTCCTGGCCTTTTGTACCCCAGAAACTTGGCTTTGGACTGTGGCTCCCCAACCTGCTGTGAGGGCATTTATTAGACAAAGGGGCAGTTGTGAGCTAGGTGTACCTGCCTGGTAAAGGTGATCTTGGCAGAGTGCATCAGCTCCATTCCCAACCTTTTATTTGTTTATTGTTAGAGTAGCCTAATTGTTAATTTTTAAGGAATGCGATAGTCTCTCTAATCACTCTGAAGACATGAATTTTCCTATTTCATTCTTTTTCATCCTGATTTTGTTTCCTCTAGGTGAGTTCATAAAGTGAAGCTTAGAAACTTTAATTTATCAAAGCAGAGAAAAGGGGCAGAACGAGGTCTAGAATCTAAACCAGTCCGATCCTAAAACCCATGTTCTTAACCATGTCAAACCACCTTCTTTTGCTACATCTTAATGACATGATTTAATGTCACCTCTCCGGCTTTAAGGGTGTAACAGCCACTTGGATTTTGTTCTATTGGATAGCAAACACACTTCCCCAAGCTACCTACCCTCTGTTAAATAAAATCCGAATTTGCCGGTAGATTCAAAGGATTCATTCTGCAAGCACCAAGCACCTACCATGCGCTGGAACCGGTACTAGGCGCGTGTGCCAAGACGACCTAGACTCGGTGCCTCCGAGGCCAGAGTCTCGGGGAGGCAGCAACGAACGCATAAACCGGTCTCACCCGGCGTGAGCGCGGCTCCCGGGCCGACCCTAGGGGCTGCCGACCAGTACCAAACCCTGGTAATTTCCTGGGGAGGAGAGAACGATCTGCGGCGGCTCCGAACTCCTATTCCCAAAGGTCTCCCCAAGGAAAGGGAACTCCGTTTTCCGCAAGGGAGATGGGGTACTACTGGGAACTTTTCGGGGGTATTTGTTTCAATGTACCGGCGTGATTTCACTTCCCACTGCTCGGGCCGCAGACTGGGCGAGAAAAAGTGCGGTTTCCCGGCGGGGGGGTTGGGGGGAGAGCGGTGATTCGCTGCGGGCCTCCGGGCCTCCGCCGGCGCAGGGCGGGTGCGGGAGAGGCTCGCAGCTCCGAGAGCGTGGGGGCGCCCGGGCGCCTCTGACCCGGAGAGTCCAAGTGCTCGGAGTCTGCGGAGGCAGGCGCGGGGCCGGGCGGGGCCGGGCGGGCGACGGGGCCGCGGAGCCTGCACAGCGGGCCGGGTCCCCGGAGGGGCGCGGGCACGTGCCGGGTGCAGCCCCAGGTCTGGGAGCGAGGCTGGTCCCCCGCTGGCCGCCAGGCGTGGGGGTCCCGGCCCCGGGCCCCAGGTGCGCTTCGCCCCCCCTCCCGCAGGATCTTCCGGTCCCGTGTGCAGAGGGACAACCAGGAACTCGGACTCAGTCTCCACCCCGAAGTGGGGCGGGTCCGCCCGGGATATGACCCGCTGCCGGGCCCCGGTAAGGGTGTGATCTGCGCGGCCGCCGGGGACGAGCTCAACCCGGTCTCGGCACGAGCGGTAAGGGGCCCCGGGTCGGGGGTCCCGGGCTCGGGGAAGGGGACGCAGCAGCCTCGGGGCGCCTCACGGGGACAGCCCTGCGCCGCGCCCAGGAGGGGGTGCCCGCCGCCTGCCTGCGGGCGGGGCTTGGGCGGCCACCGGGTGGAGCGGGCGCCGGCCGCCCGGGGTTTGCCCGAAGTGGGCCTCGCGCAGGCGGGTATCCACCGGCACCTTCGGGAAGGAGCCGTTGATACAGCTCGGAATGTAGACCGGTCGGAGACCACAGCAGTTTTCTCTTGAGTTCTTGTGTCAAGAGCTGCGCTGGCTTCGGGCATTAACAAGAAAGCATTGAGTTAATACTCCCTGCAGCTGACTCAGTCTAATACCTAAGTTTTCTTTTTCGTTCTTTCTTTTCTCCTTTTAAGAAACTTACTCGCTTTTCCTAGTTTCTTACCCTGTCTCTCCTCACGTATCTAATGGCCTCGGCAGAATGGCCGGCTGGCACATGGGAACCTGTTATTATGAGATCTATGACTTGAGTCTGCCAGCGGCACAGTCTCACTCTTTTGTCTTGGCTTTGACTCGCGGGAGACTTTGGGGCCAAAGAGACTTTTGCTCTTCAACAGTCTGCCCCACTGTAAGTGCTCCCTGGCTTGATGCAAGTCCAGGAGCTGTACTGAGTAACCCACACCTTTCATGACAAGTGGGCATCTGCTCTCTCCAGCTGACCTTGGGAAGAAGGGATAGGGTCACCCCCTCCAAATTATGCATCCCACCTCCTCCTTACATTGCAGGTAACACTTCTGATAGCCAACCCCTAGCTCTTTCCTTACCAGGGAGTTCTCAGAAGACACAGAGGTGCAAGAGCAAGCAGGACGGGAAGGGAACAGGAATGAGATGGGTAATCACAGCCACCCACGACCTGCTTGCTTCCCAGAACCCAGCCCTATCTGGTCAAGGCCAGATCCCTTAGATTCAGCTCAGGCCAGATTTCTGTTGTTTTGGGGGAAACACACACACACACACACACACACGTGACTGTTAGATCAAGGGCGTCTATGGATTTCCCTCCTAAATATTTTTGTATTTGGCTAGGGATATTTTTTCTCTGAAAGCAAGTAGGAGAGTAACATGCAGTCAAATCGAAACACACGAGCCCTCAGCATCTGAAGAATGAGCCCCATGGCCATCCTCAGACTCATATCCTTTGGCCCATTTCTTTATGTCTAACCACTCATTTGTTTTTCCCCATCTTGATCCTCTGCTTGTCCATGAAGCCCACTCTTCAAGAGTGAGTACAGGGCACTGCCGGGAATACCTGAAGCTTCAGCATAAACCAAGGGCCTGGGGGGTGGGCGTCAATTATACCTCGATCTTTGAGATTAAAAACACTTTTTATGCTAAAACAACCAGATATATTTTAGAGTAGAATTCAAAATTTGTACCTTTTTAATATAAAACAAGAAACTTAAAATTTTTTTTGCTTGGGGTTTGGGCTGTGATTTGGCCCATACCTAGCCCTTGAAGGTTTGCTTTCACTGCCGTTAGGGCTACTGTGGAGGCAGTTTGATGGGTGCTGCCGTGTCCTACCTGGAGGGACTTTGAATAACAGTCGTCCTTGGTTACTCATTTAGTAGTGATTTCAACTTGAGGTAGGGTTCCTAATCTTGTTTTACAGATGAGGTGGGTGTGGGGACACGTTAATGGCCCTAAATTCTTTTTTTTTTTTTTCAACATTTTATTTATTTATTTGACAGAGAGAGACATAGCGAGAGCAGGAACACAAGCAGGGGGAGTGGGAGAGGGAGAAGCAGGCTTCCCGCAGAGCAGGGAGCCCGATGTGGGACTCGATCCCAGGACCCTGTGATCATGACCTGAGCCGAAGGCAGACGCTTAACGACTGAGCCACCCAGGCGCCCAATGGCCCTAAATTCTTGAGGAGCTTGGCATGTGGACCAGAAAATAGACTCATTCCTTGTGGTTGGGCAGAGCTATGTTAGATGGCGGGTTCTGCTGGATGTAAGGTGTGGCTTTTGAATCCCCTAGGCTGGGTGGACTTGGAGATGGAGAGCTTTCTCAACAGAGGTGTCTAGGCAGGGGCCTTGTAGCGCCTTTTGGATGGGGCTGTGAAGGGTAGAAGGTTAAACTAAGATGACCTCCAAAGCCATAGCTTCCTCACTTCAGGGTACATCAGAGTTCCTCAGGAAGCTTGCACAACATGGAGATTCTTGCCCCAATCCCCAAGATTCTCATCCAATATGACAGGGTTGGGCCCAGGAAAATGCATATTTAATAGGTTCCCTGGATGATTGTGATTCAGATGTTTCTTGGACCTTGCTTTGAGAAACTAAGCTTTAGAAACACATGAATATATGCATGCTTGATAAATAAAGTCAAGCATTACAAAAACCTGGAACTTCAAGGAACTTAGGCCTGTCATTATGCTGTAAATAATGTGGTAAAGCTGACATTGTCCCCATTCTCAAGGACAGCTCATTATTATACCTATCACATCAAATGCACCCCATTGTTTTATAGTGCTTGACACCCCTACGCCAAATAGAGGGTCTAAAGCAAAGGGGTTTTGTTTATTTTTAAACTTAATTGAACCTGAGATGGATTACTGTATTAAGAATAATTTACCTAGAAATTTAGGATTTGTTAGGTCTGTTGCTTGTTTTATTGGGACTAGCTTGTTAGTGTTCAGTTGTGTCTGCACTGGACTAAGAGCTTTTGCTATGGAAACCTGAACCACCACCTTTGAAGAATTCTTTTTAAAGGTTCAAGATATTTGAGGTCAGTAAATTGCCATATTGCTTCTTGGTCCAGATTGCTAGACATAAGAACCTGGGTGAATGTTTTCACCAGAATGAACCACAATCAGCAGGAGGGATAAATTGCAGCTATAGGCCAGACTATAAATTGCTCTGGAAACGACCTCCACCAACCCCACCTCTCCATCATTAAGGCCTACAGCATGAGCGGCCTGACTTGTAACAGAACAGGAAGTCCCAAGAGTGGCCTTTTGTCAGGTCAGTAGAAAGACCTCCCTGCCCAGTCGCTGTGGATTCATTTCTCTGGGTTAAGGCACTCATCCCCCCTGCACCCCTCCCACCAGAGGTAACATTAAATTATTACCAGAAAGTAACATAGAAGGTTTGTGATGGGAACAATTCTCCTGATTTATGTGTACTTGAGTCATCTCCCGTGGAGGAGGTCTTTAATAGATACAAGCCCGGTGGTATAATCAGTCCCCAGCAGCTTCCCTCTCGCTCCTCTCCAGGGGGTCAGGAAGGCATTTTCTGGGTCCTGCTTTGTTTCAGCTTTTGCTATTGATGCTTTTGGATGCTATACACGAATCCGTTGACTCAGTAGTTCTCATCCTTGTTAGTTACAGACCCCTTTGAGAATCTGGTTAAAGCCATGAATTGTCTCTTGAGAAAAAGAAACACATATTTGACATTGTTCTTACAGTTTCAAGGGGTTTATGGACAGCTGTCTAAACCCAGTCATGAATACCTAGCAGGTACATAGATGGAATTGCCCTGAAATTTGGCAGTTTGTTAAAATTTAAAAATGGATTTGCCTTTGTTCTAGCAATTTGAATTCTGAATTTATCATAAAGATATACTTGGATATGTGTGTAGAGGCATGTGTACAAGGATATATATACTGCAGCTTGTTTGTAGCAGCAAAAGATTGGAAATGAACTAAATATCTGTCACCAAAGGGCTGGTTAAATTATGGAACATCTATTCATTGTAGTACTGTGCACCTGTTAAAAAGTGATGCAGGTTGACAAGAACAGATATAGAATGATATCAAAGAATCTTTTAAAAAAACATTTTTAAAAAAAGTAAAATATAGGTTTGCATGGTATTCTACTCCTTTTTTGTAAGAATGGAGACTATCGTCTATATGCTTGTTAATGCATTAAACAGTCCTGATAGTATACATAGGAAAATTATAACAGTGGTTGCCGGGGCGCCTGGGTGCCTCAGTCGTTAAGTGTCTGCCTTCGGCTCAGGTCATGATCCCAGGGTCCTGGGATCGAGCCCCACATCAGGCTCCCTGCTCCGCGGGAAGCCTGCTTCTTCCTCTCCCACTCCCCCTGCTTGTGTTCCCTCTCTCGCTGTGTCTCTCTCTGTCAAATAAATAAAATCTTTAAAAAACAAACAAACAAACAAACAAAAAGTGGTTGCCAAAACAAGGTAGAGGGGTAAAGTTCATCCAGACTTATCACTTTATACCTTTTTGTATTATTTGAATTTTTTAAATCATACTCACATATTATCAATTTTTTTAAAATAGAGAGTTACAGCTATCACCTACCCATTTAACATTGCTTGTGAAGAGGGAGAATGAAGTAGAAATGAAAAATACATGTGTATTTTAAAATTTTCCAACCTCAAAATTAATACAAGATCATATATTTTCTTATTTGTATACAAGGAGCCAGTATGCAGTTATGCTTCGGTCTCCAGTGAGATATGATAGCAATCACTCGTTCTTATCATACATTTCAGTTGGGCTAATTTTTCATTTGGGTATGCTCCAGCTAGTTCCAAAAAGAATGTAAGGTGCCTTGAACTGCATGGGGGAGAAAGCTCTGTATGTACATGGGCTGATGAGTTCCATGTGTTTTTAGCTGCAGAAGCAGAGACAGGAGTAGATGGGTTAAGTCCCAGCCTGTCGACTAGATAGACCTGCTAGGGCAGGGCCTAGGTCAAAGTCCTAGCAATGGTACCAGATCCTGGGCACTGAGGGGCCTGGCCTTGGCTTCAGAGCCTGACTCTTAGTCAGTGAGGCCCCCGCCTCTGCATATTGGAGCCTCCATGTCACAGATATTAACAGCTAATGTTCACCAGTGTTTCTTAGGAGCCTGACCCTGTGCTAAAAAACTGGCATGTCATTTATTAAATTTTCATCCATAATAAGCGGGTGCTACCATTATCATCCCCATTGTATAAGTGAGGAAACTGAGGCACAAAGGGGTTCAGTAATTTGCTGGAGGTCACGTATTAAGGGCAAGTGGTAGAGCCAGGATTTGAATTTGGCAGTCTGATTCAACATCCTGTGCTCTACCACTCTGTTATACTATATAATGGGTTAAGAACGGGGAATCGGCCTGAAAAGGCAGGGCTGGGGGATTAAGCCGGCTGTGGGGCTGGCCTCTTTCAGAGGGGAAGAGGTAGAAGCTGTGTCCGTACCACTTGTCTGAGATGAACTTGATGCTGACCTGGGTCATTCTAAATATCCAGGGGGTCCCGCATGATAGGTGCGTGAGGAGTGCAGCAGTTACGGACCAAGACAATGTGCTACTCTTGATTCCGTAGGCCCACCCAGGTGGTAGCAAGACTTGGGGCAGCATTTAAAGGCAGGAGAGACAGCCCAGCACTTTGGGGAAGAGTCTTCAGGTGCGAGGCAGGATGTCAGCAGCCCTGCCAAATGAATACAGGTTCACCCATTTATCATATAATGTGACAGGCACTGGAGATTTGAAGGTAAAACATACAGACCCTCTCCTTAGGGAGATAAGCAGATCAATAATTCAAAACTCATAGGACTGCATGATAAATGATTTGATACACTTTGCACAGACTGCCATAGAACAATAGAGGAGGTGTGCCTAAGTCCATCATGGGTGGTCAGAGAAGGCTTCCTGGAGGTGCGAGAGGAGAAAGGTTTATGTACAGCCACAGGGATGACAAGGCAAGACCATTATTCACTGGAGGTGTGGCCTCTTGACCAGAGCAGGGCTAGTCCCAGACAGAAGAGTGGGAGGGCCCTCAGAAATTAAGGTCATTCTGTAGGCCTGTGGGGGACAGGACCAATTGGTCTTGGGGGACAGGTCCTAGAGGGTCCATAGTCAGAACTACTGTCCTGGATGGTAGATCCTCATTTTCTTTTGCATCTGCTCTAGTGCTTAGCCCCTTTGTCTAATAAATGTTTTTTTTTTAATAAAATGGAAGTGCTGGGCACCAGGAAGGAAATCAAGGCAGAGATTTAGCCTTGGAAAAACAAGACTCCCTGTTTCCCTGTCCTACGCCTGGCCAACCCTTGAAGGTTCAGCACGGACATAGTCTCCTTCCCTGTTTGACTTAATCTGGGTGAGGGACCTCTCCAGTATGCGTGCTCCTCTTTCTCTGTGATTCTCCTGTCACAGAAATGCTCACGCCTTACTGTGTCTGATTCCAGGCCTGGGCCGCCCCCTCAGCCCTGAGCTCCTCTGAGGGCAGGAACTACACAGCCCCCATCCCCTGGCCTAGCACATAGTGTGTGTTACTATGTGTGCTGAATGAATGTATGATTTCCCACGGCCTGGAAAATTGAGTCCAGTCTCCAAGCTCAACCTGCCACAAAACGACCCATTTGTGAAAATTACCTTTCTAGAACTTTGTCTCCCACCGCTCTCTTCAGAGTCTAAAGCTCCAGCCCCACTGCAAACGAAGTATTTTCCAAATCATAGCTGAAGCTTCATTTTTACAGTTCTCTCTCCGCCAGCAAAACCTTTCACTATTGAAATCCTATCTGTCCTTGGAGGCCTAAGTCAAATGAGAACATTTGACTAGGGGTGGGGTGGGGAGGGGTGGGGAGCTTAAGTCTCTCTTCTCCTGCCCTGCAACTCTGCAATAGTTAGCACCTGCTGCTTTGTCTTGGATTGACTGTCTCTCTTACCAGCTTGCATGCTCCCTGACAGCAAGATACTGTTTCCTCCATCTTTGTTTGTCACAATGCCTGGTACCTGATGAGGCAAAATCAATACTTAAGTAAGGACTGTGAGTGCTTGTGCACATGGTGAGCGGCATTTTTGGAACTGGGGTCTCATGCAGGGACCACCTGTGTGAGAATCAGGGCCTGGAACAGGATGTGAGGGGAATCCCCAGGGGTGCTTATTGAAAATGGATTCAGTAAGGTCTTTGGGCCCCACCCAAGATTTACTGATTCAAGTTCTGGAGTACAGCATCCCTAAAATCTGTATTTCTAAACACTCCCCAGGTGCTTTTGGTGCACACTAAAATTTGAGAACTTTTCCTAGATACCGTGTTAAGTGTCTTACAGTCTGTATTATAATTAGGATCCTTTTGAAGCCGTAGCCACAGACTCGGTGTCCTGATATCATCCAAGGCCAGAAGAGAGAAGGAAGTTGGCAGGATAACTGTCTTTATAATCTGGGGAAGTCTTTCTCCGAAGCCTCTTGGTAGACTTGTTCTTATTTCTCGTTGGCCTGAAGTGGGTCACTTGGCCACTTGAAAACCATTTGTTGCCATTGGAATGGGGTTGCCTCAGACCGATCATTATTTCTTCCTGGGATGAGTCCTACCTTCCTGATTTTCCAAGCCCAACCACTAAACTCATGAAAGTTCTCTTAATGAGGAAGGAAGGTATGATGGGGGTTGACATTATTACTAATCCTCTCAGAAATTCTGCACAGTAGTCACTACTATGTCAATTTTATGTCAGGATAGAGTAGCCGTGTTAGGTGGGGTTAAATCTGGAGGGCAGAGCAGAGACTGGAATTTGGCCCTTGTCCTGGATTCCCAGCCTGCTGTGTCCAGCATGGAATGATCTCCATTACAGCCTCTGCCAGCATGTGGGAAGAGAACTGAATTCAGAGTTTCACAGATATCATAAAATAACATCAGGTTTGCAGGAGTAATGCATGTTTGTAGTGAATGGTTTTGAGAACTCTGTTATTTAAATAATCTTTGCCAAACACATTTCCTGAGTCATATTTATACAAATATTTTAAAAGTGTTATGACTCTCCCCGTTAATAGAATTTTTCTTGTTTTTTATCCCCATTCCCTTATACTTGATGTATGATCATGAATGGGAATCTACACTTAGGAATGACCATGGAGCATTTTGAGGACCTTTTTGAGCATCAGTAGTTGGAATCTAGAATCATTACTGTAGAGCAGTAGTTCTCAAATTTGAGAATGCATCAGAATCACCTGGTGGGCTTCTTACAAATCAAATTGCTGGGCCCTACCCTCAGAGTTTTGTAGGTGTGGTGTTGGGCCCAAGAATGTGCACTTTTAACAAGTTTCCAGTGTATGGTGACTGAGTTGTATGAACTTCTTTTAGGTTGAAATACTGGCCTGCTGTTTATTGAAAAGATAAACATAATCGTGCACCTGGTACATTCTACCCTTTCCAGATTCTCTTGAGCTCCCTATTATAGCTGCCCTGGGGCCTCCACAGCTGGGCTATGATTTGGGGAAACTGGATTCCCTGGGTTTTCTGTGCTTTGGTCAATTTATGGAAGGCTTATTCCTTGGAACTGAGAGGGTGGAGGCCAGACATGGTTGTGAAATAATTGAGAGACACAAGTGGAAATATGATACGGTTCCACATAGGAGATACCTACTAGCCAAATTCAGAGACAAGAAATAGAATGATGGTAAGCAAGGGCTGCGGTAAGGGAGAAATGGGGAATTATTGAATGGGTACAGAGTTTCTGTTTGGGATAATGGAAAGTTCTGGAAATGGATAGCAGGGATGGTTGCATGACATTGTGAATGTAATTAATACCACTGAATGGGGCACCTGGGTGGCTTAGTGAGTTGAATGTCCGACTCTTGGTTTCAGCTCTAGTCATGGTGTTGGGGTCTCGGGGTCATGGGCTTGAGCCCCACATTGGGCTCCCCGCTCAGCAGGGAGTCTGCTACTCTCCCTCTCTCTCTGTCCCTCCTGCTTATGCTCTCTCTCTCAAATAAATAAATCTTTAAAAAAAATACCACTGAATTATATGCTTAAAACTGGTTAAAATGGTAAACTTTTTTATGTTTATTTTATCACAATTTGAAAAAAATCTTGCTTTCTTTACTGTTCTGTCCCCTGGTGGTGTGCTGGAGTGTCCTTATATCAGCCTATTAGAAGTGATTGTTAGGGGCGCCTGGGTGGCTCAGTCGTTAAGCGTCTGCCTTCGGCTCAGGTCATGATCTCAGGGTCCTGGGATCGAGCCCCGCATCGGGCTCCTTGCTCGGCGGGAAGCCTGCTTCTCCCTCTCCCACTCCCCCTGCTTGTGTTCCCTCTCTCGCTGTGCCTCTCTCTGTCAAATAAATAAATAAAATCTTTAAAAAAAAAAAAGTGATTGTTAAATTTTCAGGGGTTCTGTGACCTTATTCAATTCAATTATATGAACTTAGGAGTAAATAAATTATATTAAAATATAGATATTTATAAATAAGTTGTATTTAAAATAACATCACTTTCTAATTATTTTACTACGATGTATTATTATATATGCTCTTGTGGTTACTTATGTCTGTTCTGTCTGTAAATACAGTATAATGGTGTCCCACTGCCTACCTATTCCTGGTTCTGAGTTCAGTGACATCATATTGGTGATTTGAAATCAGTCATGTTGGAAATATTTATGGCAAAGAAATAGCTACAAATCAGAGTTTTCTTTCTTTGGAGAGCCAACTGTTAAGTTTATCAGCAAACTCCTGGTCTTACCATGTCTTTTTTTTTTTTTTTTTAAGATTTTATTTATTTATGAAAGAAAAAGAGAAAGAACAAGCAGGGGGAACGACAGGCAGAGGGAGAAGCAAGCTCCCTGTTGAGCAAGGAGCCCAATGCGGGACTCAATCCCAGGACCCTGGGATCATGACCTGAGCTGAAGGCAGACACTTAACCAACTGAGGCACCCAGGTATCCCTGGTCTTACCATGTCTTATTGGTGGGGCAGGGTTGGAGTAAGTTTGTAGGAATAAAGCTTGGGATCTTCCAGGGAAACTTCGTTAAATTGAATTGTAGCCCTTTCCAAACAGCTGTGCCTTTGGGTATTTTTGGGTGCCTAGAAAAGAAGAGGTTGTGGCTAAGTTTAGTGGGTGGGAAACAAAATGACTCCTATGGTAAATGAGTTACTTTAACAACCTGGGCAAGAATTTCCTCAACTGGAACATGAAAAGGGGTGGGAGAGAAACTAGTAAAAGTGATTGCTCTAGCAATGGGAAAGGGATACTTTTTTTTTTCTTAAGATTTTATTTATTTATTTGACAGAGAGAGACACAGCGAGAGAAGGAACACAAGCAGGGGGAGTGGGAGAGGGAGAAGCAGGCTTCCCACTGAGCAGGGAGTCCGACCATGGGGCTCGATCCCAGGACCCTGGGATCATGACCTGAGCCGAAGGCAGACGCTTAACGACTGAGCTACCCAGGTGCCCCGGGAAAGGGATACTTTTAAAGAAAGTTTTTTTTACGGACATTTCCCAACATATACCCAAGTGAGATAGTAAAATGAACCTCTACGTATTTATTCATCACCTGGCTCAACAATTATTAATATTTCACCAAAAAAGAGACTTTCCAACTATTGAAGTAATAAGAGGGAGGAGTACAAAGGAAAAGATGGCCAGATATGATTGAAAATTTCTCTTCCAAATTTTGGCTGTACTGAATTAAAAGGATAATATTAAATTGGTAAAATACTTAATAATACATTTTAGATATAAAATATTAAAATTTATAATATAGGAATAATTTCTGTAAATTTTGGTAAAGCACCAAGATGCTAAAAATAGGTGAAAAATGCAAACAGATAATACACAAAGGAGGACAGGAGTTGAAAAAAGGGAGTCAGTGTTCCTACTACTAATTTTAAAAAGCAAGTTAAATCAATAATAAGATTTAGTATTACACCCAAATATTACATTATAAAGAAATAAAGCAAGCAAACTTATGGCTGGCTGGGCTTTGGACGTCCTTGTAAATTTGGAGGACAACTGGAAATATAAGTATCAGATATCACAAGAAATACGTCAAAATGAAGAATAAAATATCTTACAAAGCTAAATATAAAGATTGTAGCCATGGTCTTAAAAAACCCGAACAACCAGTAGTAGGGACATTGAATAAGTTATAAGATATCAATATAATGGAAGAGTATAATTTTAGTACAGTGATCTATATGGTGATTGCGTGCAGTGTGAAAAATTAAGAGGAAAGAGTAGAACGCAAAATCACATACATACTGTGATTACAGTTAAAATATTGGCACAAATAGAAATAACAGTAGATGGTAAGTTTACGTTGTTTTAAAATGTCCTTCTCAGTGCTTAAAGTTGATTAAATAATTTACAAAATAAAATGAAAGAGGGAAATAGGGGATTGCTTAAGGCCTCACAGTTTCTACAGTTCCCTGAAAGTTAATCTTTTCCATTCATTGGCAGTGGAAAGATCCATAATTTTCAGCATTGCAACAGAAAATTTTACTTCTACCCACATTCTGCTGGGTTTAAGAAACAAGTTTATCAGCTTGCACAGGCAATTTCATAACAACTGGAGGGAAGGAGAGGCTAATACGACAGGTAAAAGTAGCACTAACTGCCCTGTATTGTTACCTGCCATAAAATCCGGAGGTTGCTAAAACAGAAATAAAATTATAATAAATAAGCCAAATAATAAATTTTAATATATAAATTATATTACATTATAATTTAATTTAAATTTACCAAATTTAAATTTCTGTTGCTATATTCTATTGCTAAAACAGAAATAAAATTATAATAAATAAACCAAATAAATTTTCTGTCATGTACATTTATTATCTTTGATATTCAGAAATAAATAAAGGTTATTTTTTAAAAGTCAGCCAGTATTTTCTGTTTTATCCTTCCTGTGATATTTCCTGAGGTGGTAACACTAAATTTTTTATGATCTCTGCAGATAGTCTCCATTTCTTTTAGAAGGATTCCTGCTGGAGGATTCTATTTTTATGAAAACAAAACAAAACAAAAAAACCCACAAAAACAATTTAGTTGAAACCAAACTGTAGTGGAAAGAAAGATATTTAGATATGACTTGGTGAGCCCTCTTAAATACATATGTATGTTTTACAAATCTAAAATGTCTTGTCACTTGATTAAATAAAGGGAGGGAAAGGATGATCATAGAAAATTAACCTGGGCCTTGATATGATGAGTACAGAATATTTAAGCCAAACTCTTTAGTCTCAGAGGATTTCTTGATGTTATTACACTAGTCATTTTTCCCTTCCTATTAATTAACTAATTAATCTTTAAAGATTTTTATTTATTTATTTGTTTGTTTATCTGAGAAAAAGAGAGAGAAAGGGAGTACCAGTGGTGGGAGGTGCAGAGGGAGAAGAACAAGCAGACTCCCCACTGAGCAGGAGCCTGACCCAGGGCTCCATCCCAGGACCCTGAGATCATGATACCTGAGCTCACAGGTGCCCCTCCCTCCTATTTAGAATGTGTGTTATTTTGCCAAATAGTGAGGATGCCTGATAGTTCCCTGAACTTTTCTTGTGAACAATTAAGTGGATTATTTCCAGGAATAGACTTTCCCTTTAAATATTCTGAGGTCTAATTCCTTTTCTCCTCTAGCATTTTGTCCTAGGCTATATTGTGTTTTTCTTTCTTTTTTTAACAAATGGGGAAATGAAAGCACTAAGAAGATGAGCAAGTTTTTTTGTGAGATTTAAAAGAAATCATCTGGTCATTCACATGAAGTGTTTAGAACAGTATCTGACACATGGTAAAATAAGTGCTCAACAATAGCTACAATCATTATTATTAAACAAGGCCAAGTATGTCGAGAGCAGTGGTATGCAATAGAAAGACAGGGCGAGGCACAAATGTGTTTGAGTTATCTAGTAGTCACATTTTAAAAAGTTAAAAGAGACAGGTGAAATGAACTTTAATAATATAGATTATTTTACACTTTACCCCGTAGATCCAAAGTATTATCATTTCAACAACTAATCAATAGAAAAAAAATATTAAGATGTTTTACAGTCTTCTTTTCAAACTAAGTTTTAACAATCTGGTGTGAATATTTTACACTGACAGAACATCTGAATCTGAATGCTTAATTTTCTTTCTTTTTTTTTTTTTTTTTTAAAGATTTTATTTATTTATTTGACCGAGAGAGACACAGTGAGAGAGTTTTGTGAAAGCCCTTCTGGAGAAGACCATCATTCTTAGGGTTGAACCCTCAAATACAATAGAAAATGTAAAGGCCAAGACCCAAGATAAGGAAGGAATTCCTTCTGATCAGCAGAGACTGATCTTCGCGGGAAAGCAATTGCAACCTACTCTGTCTGACTACACCATTCTTTTTTTTTTTTTTTAAGATTTTATTTATTTATTTGACGGAGAGAGACACAGCGAGAGAGGGAACACAAGCAGGGGAGTGGGAGAGGGAGAAGCAGGCTTCCCGCCGAGCAGGGAGCCCAATGCGGGGCTCGATCCCAGGACCCTGGGGTCATGACCTGAGCCGAAGGCAGATGCTTAACCACAGCCACCCAGGCGCCCTGAATGCTAAATTTTCATCAGAAATATTTTATCTGTATTTAGATTTCATAAAATTTAGTTTTTATGAAGATTCACAAACCCAAATTATTTTAAATATACTTAGAAGTTTTCCAGTATCTGAATTGAGTACCAAAAAATAATTTTCCTTTGATATTTGCATCCACATTGGAAAAACTGGTTCATCTTTTTTAGAAGCCTTGATTTGACTTTGAAACTAAAAGCATAATACTTTTAAAACTGCATTTGTCGGGGCATCTGGGTGGCCCAGTCAGTTAAGCATCTGCCTTCAGCTCAGGTCATGATTCCAGGGTCCTGGGATCGAGCCCCCACATCTCCCTGCACAGGGAGCCCGCTTCTCCCTCTCCCTCTGCCTGCTACTCTTCCTGCTGGTGTGCACTCTCTCTCTGTCAAATAAATACATCTTTAAAAAAATAAAATAAAACTGCCTTTGTCCAAGTTAATTCACTAACTTCTGCCAGTTCAGTCTCCTTTTTTCTTTACTGTGTGGCTCATCATGCCTCTGCCTCTCCACTAAATTCCACATCAATAACATGCCTTGGTTTTAAATTTTAAAATGTGTCCATGTCTTTTACTAACCTGCATAGAGTTACTTGTCTTTAGGTTTGTTGAAGCAATAGGTCAGACATTTACCACAATAACGTCTGTCAAAGTAGCTAGCCGTAAACACCTCAGCACCATATTCATTTGAAGGGTGCTCCCCAATGAAGGCAACAGTTTTGCCATTCTCATCCACCTTACAGTATTTCAACACAGCCAGCTTAACCTTCTTTCTCTTATGTTTATTCTTCTTGGGAGTGGTGTAAGACTTCTTCCTTTTCTTAGCACCACCACGAAGTCTCAACACGAGATGAAGAGCGGACTCCTTTAGAATGTTGTAGTCAGGGCGCCTGGGTGGCTCAGTCGGTTAAGCATCTGCCTTCAGCTCAGGTCGTGATCCCAGGGTCCTGGGATTGAGCCCTGCATCGGGCTCCAAGCTTGGCAGGAAGCCTGCTTCTCCCTCCTCCACTGCCCCCTGCTTGTGTTCCCACTCTCGTTCTCTCTGTCAAATAAATAAAATCTTAAAAAAAAAAAAGAATGTTGTAGTCAGAGTACATTCCAGTTGCTTTCCCTCGAAGATCAGTCTCTGCTGATCAGGAGGAATTCCTTCCTTATCTTGGGTCTTGGCCTTTACATTTTCTATTGTATTTGAGGGTTCAACCTTAAGAATGATGGTCTTCTCCAGAAGGGCTTTCACAAAACTCTGCATCTTGGCAACTGTTCCACCTGAGGTTGAGGAAAAGGAAGAGAAGAGTCAGACCTGGAGACACAGGAGAGGGTGTCCGGTAGACTGCTGGCTCGAGAGGGGCTGAAGAGCACACAGTCCCATACTTTTTTTTTTTTTTTCCAAAGATTTTTTAATTTATTCATTTGACAGAGAGACAGACAGCGAGAGAGGGAACACAAGCAGGGGGAGTGGGAAAGGGAGAAGCAGGCTTCCCGCTGAGCAGGGAGCCCGATGTGGGACTCGATCCCAGGTCCCTGAGATCATGACCTGAGCCGAAGGCAGTCGCTTAACCAACTGAGCCACCCAGGTGCCCCTATTTATTTTTTTTTTAACTAAAAAATACTTTGTTATAATTAAAATAAGAATTTAAATTTTTTCAAAAGATTTTATTTATTTATTTGACAGAGAGAGACACAGCGAGAGAGGGAACACAAGCAGGGGGAGTGGGAGAGGGAGAGGCAGGCTCCCCACTAAGCAGGGAGCCCGACCATGGGGCTCGATCCCAGGACCCTGGGATCATGACCTGAGCCAAAGGCAGACGCCCAACCAACTGAGCCACCCAGGCGCTCCTAGAAGAATTTAATTTTAATTACAAATTATAATTTACATAAATATCACTGTAGCTGGTGCTGTCTATAAAACATTCAAGTAAGCACATGAAAAAAATTACATCAGTGCAAAGAAAAATATTCAGAGTGAGCAAATGTGTTGATGCCAGCTAGATGGGTGGCAGGATTAGGGGTGACACTAGAAAAGACGTAGCACGCCTGACGTGTGTACTCAGTGCAGGGCTTAAAGTGAAATGCAGCTGACCAAAACATAAAAGTTGTGTGTTATGGAAAAATAGTTTATACTGCATCAATTTGAAAATTTAAAATTAAACCAGATTTAAAATTCAGTTTCTCGGGCACCTGGGTGGCTCAGTTCGATAAGCGACTGCCTTCGGCTCAGGTCATGATCCTGGAGTCCCGGGATCGAGTCCCACATTGGGCTCCCTGCTCAGCAGGGGGTCTGCTTCTCCCTCTGCCCTCTTCCCTCTCGTGCTCTCTGTCTCTCATTCTCTCTCTCTCAAATAAATAAATAAAATCTTTAAAAAATAAAAAAAAAATTAAAAAAAATAAAATTCAGTTTCTCAGTTGCACTGGCTGAATTTCAGTGGCTCAGTAACCACACGGGGCTTGTGGCTATGGCATTGTACAGGGCAGGCGTAGGGGCTGTGACTCAAAAGCCAGGATGCACCCCATCCCGTGCACCTTTTTGTGTTGGCATCAGCTTTAAGCAGGTGACAAAGTTGTTGGTACAGTGCCTGGTCCAATTCCCAGTTCCTAGCTCGTTTTCTCTTTGTTCCTCTCTGCTTCTCTGAGGTGGCACCTTTTCCTACCCCCGATGCTGGTTCTCTGAGCTATAGATATGTAATATGTATTTGTTATAATTCTAAATTATAAATACATTATAAATTATATGTTATATATAGTTATAATTTATATATAATATATAAAATGTAAATGCATAAAGTATACTTCCCAGCATGCATTTCTGCCAAGGTTCTTCTCATTGGTCACCTTTTCTTGCATCCATTCTGCCACCACAGTGTCCATCCCAACACCTCTTTGCTGGTTTGGGGGTGAGTAGGGCCAGTAAGGGATCCCCCTCGCAGCTGCTCAGCTCAGATGGGTGGACTGGAATGAGGTTTTCTGGATGGATCCCCTTAACAGACAGAGCTGCAGAGGAGGTATCACGCATCTCCCCATCATCATGCACGCGTGCACATACTCATAACCACTCTCTGTCTGTCTTAAAGTAGCTTCAGTTCCTCTCAGCTGCTGACATAATCTCATGTCAGTCCTAGTCTTTTCGGCTTTGTCATGAGTTTCTTCTTGTGCCTCCCCATGCCTTCGTCAGGTTTTTAATGACAAATTGAGAGGGGCTGCATCAGAAACAGCAAGTTCCCTATGTGAAGCAGAATTCCACTGTGGAAGAATTTTAACAGTTCTGTTTTTGTATTCTTCTGCCAGAGTCAGCTTGAATTCTGGCGAGGTTTGGCGCACTGAGGGAGTGGCTGCTCCAGGGGCAGGGGGAGATGCCCCCACAGCTAGAACTTGCCAATTTGCTGAGCATGGGAGGTGGCAGGAGAAAATGTGACATTTAAGAGAGCAGTGTTTATTTTCTGCTCACTTCCAGATCTCCAAGGTTGGGCCAGTGTAAATCTACGAAGGAAAACTCAGCTGCTTTTCCTGTTCATCTGGGAAGAGAGTTTTCTGTTTTCTTCCCTCCTGGGCAAACAGAAGTGGTGGTGTTGAGGGGCGCCTGGGTGGCTCAGTCAGTTAAGCAGCTGGCTCTTGATTTCAGCTCAGGTCATGATCTCAGGGTCCTGGGATCGGGGCCGTGTCAGGCTCCACGCTCAGTGGGGAGTCTACTTGAGATTCTCTCTCCCTCTCTCTCTGCCCCTCCCCCCACCCCATCCCCACATGTGCACTCTCTCTCTCTCTCAAATAAATAAATAAACCTTAAAAAAAAAAAGTGGTGGTGTTGATAAGGAAAGGACTGGGCTGCATAATACGTGTTTTTCTACCTACAGGTAAATAAAACTAGCTGGACAACAGGGAGCCTGGCCACATGTTTGGTTTCTCGCCGACTCACTGCAGCTCCCTTCCTTCCTGTGCTCCAGTTTCTCATTCAGATCCAGGCTGTCTGTTCCCTTCCTGCATGACAAGGATTTTGTAAAGAAAGATGGAGTGGATTTTACTTTCTCTGGGAAGGTATAGAAGAGAAAGACTAGATGCTAGATTCAGGGTTCTGATGAGGTGCTTCTCTTGCTTTATCCCTAAGACTCATGCTTGCTGACACAAGAGAAGATGTCAAGACCTTGGAATCTGGGTCTTGGGACATGGCAGCCTGTAGTTTGTGATTCATAAGGAGAAGCTGGGGTGACCCAAGTGCAGATGGACACGTGAAAACATGGTGCTGAACAAACTAGAACTGGAGATCAGTGCAGTAGCTTGTAATCAGTTACTTGGAGTTTCTGCATTAGATTCTCACTTGTCTGGAATAGTTTACTTACGGTTTTTCTGAAGAAGGAACATGGAATAAAGTGACCTTTCACATTTCCTTGAGGGCCTCTGATTCTAAAATAACTCCGAAAACGGGTCAGTAAACATGATGTAACCTGTGGCAAAGCCTAACCATGAGAGACAGATTTTCTCTTTAAATAATTGTTAAACCTGAGGAGTTTAACAATCATTTTACCCATGATGCTGTGCAAAAGCTATATGGAATTTGGGGTTCACTGAGTTGGGTTTTGCCTTAAAAGTAGGTATTGCTCAATGAAGGATAATAGCAACGTGCTTCCCCTAAGAGGCCATTACCAACCTACAAAGCTGAGACCTTGACCTCTTAAGCTATATAGATGTGTATTATTTTACTGAGGTATAATTTACATACAATAAAATGCACAGATCTTACGTTGTTAGTTTGGTGCGTTTTTTTTTTTTTTTTTTTATGGAGTTCACATTTAAAAAAAAACTATTCTAAAAAATTGTGGTAAAATACACCTAGGATAAAATTTACCATCTTAGCCATTTTTTAGTGTATAGTTGAGTGCCCTTAAGCACATTTACAGTGTTCTGCAACCATCACCACCATCTAATCCACAGAACTCTTTCCATTTTGTAAAACTGAAGCTCTGTACGTGCTAAATTATTCTTTCTCCCTTCTTCTACCCCCTGGCACTGCTATTCCACTTTCTGTCTTATGAATTTGACTTCTCTGAGAGGAATTATACAGTATTTGTGACTTTTTCACTTAGCACAGTGTCCTCAGGGTTCATCCATGTTGTAGCACACATCAACATGCCTTACTCTTTAAGGCTGAATAATATTCCATTTTATGCATGTATGTACCAGATCTTCTTTATCCATCCATCAGTCGACACATGGGTTGTACATTGTTCCACCTTTTGGTTGTGAATAATACTGTCCTGAACATGGGTATACAAATATCTCTCCAAGTCCTGGCTTTCAGTTCTTTTGAAAGAATATATATGTATCCAGAAGTGTATATGCCTAGAATATATACCCAGAAGTGGAATTGCTGGATCATATAGTAATTATCCAATTTTTATTTTTTTGAGGAACTGACATACTGATTTTCATAGTGGCTCTACCATTTTACATTCCTACCAGCAGTACTCAAGTGTTCCACTTTCTCTACATCTTCCCCAACACCTGTTATTTTCTGTGTGTGTGTGTGTGTGTTTGTGTGTTTATAGGAGCCATCCTAATGGGTGTGAGGGGAGTTGAGTAAGTTTGAATAAGTTTTGACGAATGCATATAATTGGGTACTACTACCCCAATCAAGAATCAAGCTAAGGAACATCTCTAGCACCACCTAAAGTTACCTCTCTCATGCTCCTCTACAGTTAGTATCCTCTGCCTCATCACTACCTCCAGTCCTTGGAAAGTGGGGGCCCAGGATGGAAATCCTGTGAGCAGAGTCCAAGGAAGGTGCTGTCTTAGCATTCAGACAGCTGTGAGGACAATGATCTTTTTAAAAATTAATTAATTAAAATTCAATTAATTAACATATAGTGTATTGTTGGTTTCAGAGGTAGAGGTCAGTGATTCATCAGTCTTATATAACACCAAGTGCTCATTACATCAGGTGCCCTCCTTAATGTCCATCATCCAGTTATCCCATCCCCCAGCCCCCTCCCCTCCAGCAACCCTCAGTTTGTTTCCTATGATTAAGAGTCTCTTATGGTTTGTCTCCCTCTCTGATTTTGTCTTTTATTTTTTCCTCTCTTCCCCTATGATCCTCTGTTCTGTTTCTTAAATTCCACATATGAGTGGGATCATATGATAATTGTCTTTCACTGTCTGACTTATTTTGCTTAGTGTTATACCCTCTAGTTCCATCCACATCATTGCAGATGGCAAGATTTCATTCTTTTTGATGGCTGAGTAATATTCCACTCTGTGTGTGTGTGTGTGTGTGTGTGTGTGTGTGTGTGTGTATCACATCTTCTTTTTTTTTTTTTTTTTTTGTATCACATCTTCTTTATCCATTCATCTGTTGATGGACATCTGGGCTCTTTCCATAGTTTGGCTATTGTGGACATTGCTGCTATAAACATTGGGGTGCAGGTGCCCCTTCGGATCACTACATTTGTATCTTTGGGGTAAATACCTAGTAGTGTGAGGACAGTGATCTTGTCAGAGTACAGACACACACAGACTTGGTGGCCAAAAGAACCATATGGGAAGTCCGGTTTGACGTGTTGGTGGTAGATGTGAAAGCCTGAAGTCTGTACTCCACAGATGTTTTTAATACAGGTGGAGTTGGTAACCCACGCCTTAAACAGCTCACTGAACAGGTAATGCTAGAATGTGTAGATGTGGCAGACAAAGGTTACCTGGAGAGAATAGTAATAAAAAGAATAGTTAACATTTGTTGAGTACATAATGTGTGCACTATTCTAAGTACTTTGTATGATGCAATACCTGGTTTAATCTTTGCAACAACCCTATAAAGTAATTTTGTTACTAATTCCATGTTACCAATGAGGAGACTGAAGTACAGAGAAACAATAACTTGCCCCAAATCATACAGCTACAAGTGTATATAGGAGAGTTATAAACCCAAGTTGGTTGGGCTCCAGGCTCTAGCCACGTTGTTATAGAGGAAGGATGACATGGTCTCTGAGGGAGGAGTTCCCACCATCATGTGAAATTAGTAACTAGACCATGAGGTTGGCTGCACTACACTCAGGCTTGGACCTTCCTGTTGCCATTTCTCGTCAGAAGGATGGCATGGATTCTCCCATCCTCGTGGGATACCAGCATCTGCCATACCTCAGGTCAGGGGAGACAACCCAATGCATTATTACTATGCATATGACCCACAGGGCAGACCCACCACTTCCCTGTAGACGGGCATTCCATCTGCAAAATGAAGGGGTGGGCTGGGCATTCTCTGAGGTCTTCTCTACCCTGACGGCCCTACACTGGCAGAAATGAGCTCTTTCTGGAGCAAGTGCTCCCCCCCCCTCCATTTCTACTCCTGCTTTCTTGGGGCACTTACATCTCAACCTTGGAATTACTCTCTCACCTGTGCTTTGCTGGACATTTTGATCTGACACAGGGGAGAAGCAACTCTGGAAGATAAAAAGAATACTTCTTCTAAGTCTAGAACATCACTGCCATAGCACAGAGCATAAGTAACTGCCATCTAGGGCTTGAGAAAACATGTCACAGCTGTGCCAAACCCATCTTAGGCTTTGAATGAAAGCCCGTAATGTTTTTGGTTCATAGCATAAGCCAGACGAGCTATTTCTGGCATTCCTTCTTTCTCCCCCTACTGGTATACCCTGGGTAGTCTTAATATTGCTGGCAGTATGATACATATAACCAAATGGGGTCATTATTTCTAACCTCCTTTGATACTCGATTCAGACTACCCCAAGAGCATGATGCATCAGTCAGTCTCTGAGGCAGGCTGCACTTCGTGGGCACTTTTGTATTATGGTTGGATCAGCCATGACCCCCCCCCCCAACAATACTCAGCTCAGGATGCTGGATCTTGATATGGGGGGTGGGGAAGATGGGCACAGAATGTGCTTGGATGGAATCCTTATGTCTCTCCCTGGGGAAGGCACTACTCTGACCGTGTCTGCTCCAAAAAACGTTATCACGGAGCTGTGTTACATTGTTTTGCACCAGAGAGGCTGGATGGCTGAACTAGGGCAGGGGCATGTGGGTTGGAAATGTGCTTTTTCTTCATGGGGTGCCTGGGTGGCTCAGTCAGTTGGGCATCTGGCTCTTGGTTTCGGCTCAGGTTGTGATCTCATGGGTGGTGGGATTGGCCCCAATGGCCCCCCATGGGGCCCCGTGTGGGGCTCCCTGCTGACGGGGAGTCTGCTTGAAAGATTCTCTCCCTCCACCCCACCCCCTACTCACTGACTCGTGCTCTCTCTCTCTCTCTCAAATAAATAAATAAATCTTAAAAAAAGAAAAACGAAATGTGCTTTCTCTTCAGAGAGCCAACAGTCTTGTATTCGACACTTTTGATTGGGAGCTGTCTGCCAAAGCGTAGCCAGTTGCTGCCAGATAAGTCTGGGAGAGGAATATTTTTGTCATGGTTTTGTTTTGTTTGATTTTGTTTTGCACCCAGCTTGTTAAAGATATGAAGAACAAGAATGCATCTAGCTCAGCAAAAATGTGACAGTTTACAGTATTTATTCCATTATTACTCTAAGAGCTCCTAGCATTGTCGCCTGCCTGTATGCACGTGGCCACATGCGTGCATTTGGCCTGTATGATATAAAGGTCTATAGAGTCAGACCGTGAAGAAACAGCTCCTACCGCCTACTACTGCAATGACCTTGGGCACTATGCTTAACTTTTCTAAACTTATGTTTTTTTTAAAGATTTATTTATTTATTTATTTGACAGAGAGAGACACAGCAAGAGCAGGAACACAAGCAGGGGGAGTGGGAGAGGGAGAAGCAGGCTTCCCGCGGAGCAGGGAGCCCGATGCGGGGCTCGATCCCAGGACCCTGGGACCATGACCTGAACCGAAGGCAGAAGCTTAATGACTGAGCCACCCAGGTGCCCCTCTAAACTTATGTTATCACTAGACAGTGAAAGGGCAAAATGATACCATATGGATAAAAGCACCTGGGCACTCGATACAACTAAGTGGTCAATAAATATTTACCTACAAATAAAGTCTCTCTAGCTCCAGTGCACAGAGCAAGGAATACAAGGCTAGCTTTCCTGATGCTGAGCCTGCCCCATGGAGGATGAGCCCCATGACCAGAGGGAGGATGACTAAAGGCTGGAGGTGACCATTCAGGAAGGTTTGGTAGAGGGTCCTTGCAATGGGAAGCAAGTTCAATGGAGTTATCTCTAGCAGCCTCCAAGATTTTTTCTTTTTTTTTTTTTTTAAAGATTTTATTTATTTGTTAGGGAGAGAGCCCAAGCAGGGGGAGCGGCAGGCAGAGGGAGAAGCAGACTCCCCGCTGAGCAAGGAGCCCGATGCTGGACTTGATCCCAGCACCCTGGGATCATGACCTGAGCCGAAGGCAGACTCTTAACCGACTGAGCCACCCAGGCATCCCCAAGATTTCTTTTTTAAATGATAGAGTACTCTTGAACAGAGCATAGGGGATATTCTCTGAATGAAGGGTATATAGGTGGGAATTAAGGTATGCTTTTTAAAAAAAATTTTAAAAGATTTATTTATTTGACAGAGAGAAAGAGAGAGAGAGAGCACAAGCAGGGGGAAGGGCAGAGGGAGAGGGAGAAGCAGGCTCCCCGCTGAGCAGGGAGCCCAATGCTGGGCTCGTACCAGAACCCTGGGATCATGACCTGAGCTGAAGGCAGCTGCTTAACTGACTGAGTCACCCAGCTGCCCCTACGGTATGCTTTTTAGCACCTAAAATGGTGCCTGGCATGGGGCAGGCATTCCGATCACGTTTGTTGAATGAATGAACAAATGTGCATGAAACATCAGTGAAACTATCCTATCAGTCCCATGATTGTGAGCAATAATCAGCATTACCACTACATCAACTTCTTGTTTCTATGGTCACTGTCCTGAGAGGAGGGGAATCCAGTTTGTTTGCAATTAAGAGTTAAACAAAACAAAACAAAGCACTGCTACCAACAAAAGACCAGCCGATGAGAATGCCACAGGTCTTCAGTCCACATGTGGTACTGGGAGTTGCTCAGATAACACTTAGGAAAAGCCGAAGCACTATTCTGTGCAAGCTGAATACAGAATGCAGAGAAACAAGGAAGGGTAGCTACACATTTACAAAGCTTATCAGAATATGCTTTGATTGTGCCCTACTCGAAGCTTGTGCCTGGGGAAACCGAGGTATTATGTGAAGTACAGAGACATCTAGCAAGGCAAGCATTGAACTGGGAGTATAGGACCCAGCCCCTTGCTCAGCAAGCATTTAGACCACCTCAGCTATCTTTTTATTTTTCTAATCTTATCTCTTGATGTAATAGAGAACTCACCATAGCCAGCTTTCATTATTATATCATCCAGCTGGTTTGCAAAGTGGAGGTAGTAGTCGTGACTCCAAAGGTTATTGGGTAGATTAATTAAGATAATGTAGAGGAGTACTTAAAAAATGTACCTTCCCTCCTTCCCCCTGCCTTTTGGACAAAGGAATCTTTGGCATAGAGAAAAGGCTTTAATAGACTTTGGCATGATGTGGAAACGACAGAGAAGAAGTGGGGATGTTTTAAATTGTATGTGAAACGTGTGTTTTAGAATTATTTATGGATTGAAATTATTATTATTGTTCCCCACCATGCTGTGAATAAGTGGCTAAAATTTGGACAAAAGACTGTCAATAAGTTGTTTGCCAGGTGCGGGGCTGGAATAGATTCTTCCCTAAGATTCTTAGCAGTCAGGTTTCCAAATTTGTCAGCCTTCCTTTGGCTTATACACTTGGCCTTTGATTAAATGTTTGAAAATGCTTATTTCTCCAGACTCAAACCCCATCACGGCAACAAAACTTCCTTTACTTTTCGAAGGATCTAAGCTCCAAGGAGTTTGGGTTGCATTCATTTTCCTATTTCATAGACAGTTTTGAAGTGCTTGGGCGGGGTCCCGGCACACCCTCCACGAATCCACAGGCTAGAAGTTTAAATCTGTCATCCCGTGGGATGCAAAATGAAACCGCGTACCAGAGAAAAATGGTGAATGACTCACTCACATGTGATCTTCCAGGGAAGAGAGGGACTCAGTAAGAATGTGTCACAAGGACAGCAAATCCCTTCCTAATGAACATTCCGGTTGCCCCTCCTGGGACCAGGGTCAATATCATGAATCTGGATGGAGGCCACCAAGTTATGTTGGGGTTCCAAGGGGAGCATCCAGTACTGGGGTGAATTCAACATGGTGCCACATCCAGCAGGACCAGAGAAATTGCATTCATTAGCACACCAGGAAGGGGTTCAGCTCTCAGGGACAGGTTCATATTTACAGGCTCACCACACACATGCTGATAATATCTTTATTACCTTGAGAAATATATGGGGCGCCTGGGTGGCTCAGTCAGCTAAGTGTCTGCCTTTGGCTCAGGTCATGATCCCGGGGTCCTGGGATCGAGCCCCGGGCTCCCTGCTCCGCGAGGAGCCTGCTTCTCCCTCCCCCTCTGCCTCTCCTCACCCCTGCTTGTGCTCTGTCTCTCAAATAAATAAATAAAATCTTAAAAAAAAAAATGTAATTGTTACTGAGACAAAAATCCTTGTGCTCCAGTACTCTGAAGACAGGTCCATGTGGGAAGCCAAACTCTAGTCCAGGGGTTGCTTGGCAATCACGGAATCAGAACAAAGGGTATTAGATAGATGACACAGCCATGGGAAATATCTGATCCTGGACCATTGGATCTAGGGCCAAGCCACCCTTTCCTTAGGACAGGGCTTTGATGACTATTTCAAAGTAAGCCTCTCTGAGGATTTTATGTGGAGCTCGCACACCATCTTTCTTTAAATATGCTAATGCTTTCGGCAAACTGGCCATAGGTCAGCAGCCATTCTTTCTCATAAATGAATTTGCATATCTTTGTTTTGATGGTTGTTTGCTGATTTTACTAGTCTAATGCGCAGGAAACCATCTAATTTGCCTGTTTTCCAAATTCTGGGTGAGTGGGGAGGAGTCCACCACACTGCCGCCTCCATGTATGGCCTCCTTAAATATTACATGAAGTCCAAGTCCTTGTTCCATGTAGCTGCCCGAAGGACATAAGGAACTTTCTACTTGAGGTCATTTCTAGCAGTGTTACAATAGGGCAGTTTGTGGGGCGGTGTGAAAATGATCTTCTTGTACACCTAAGCAGAAAACAGTATCGATCTGTTCTCGACATATCTAATTTTTCTTTATGAAGCCATCATTAATTACTTGTGCAAATTTTTGTAATCTTTCCTGCAATAAGTTGAACTTATTTATAACTCAGTATTCCCTATGTAACTGCTCTTGGGATATGTCTCTTATGTTGTGTTCCCAGCTTTCTTTCAGTTGCTCTAAAACCGTGTCTTAACATTTTCAGGAGCCCTATTGTGAGCCCTAGTTGTAGAGTTCAGGTATGATAAAGAAGTTGCAGTCCCCCCCCCTCACCCCGACTCCAGACTGCATAACCCTTAGAGTTTTTTAGACATCACTCACATATGGGCCCTTCTGTCTTCATCTTCCCATCTTGAAGAGCCCCTGGTGCTTTTAAGGTCATTGGAGCCGTGTCCAAACCTGAGTGGGTTTGCCTTTTTCCTAAAACTGAGGCACAGTTGCTAATTATTTTGCCCCACCTGTGAGCAGCCAAGAAGCTTTGGAAACCCCCACACGAAGTCTGAGTCATTATGAACCTGGGGATACTGTTCGGTTTATGGACTTGTAGGCTGGCCTTCAGAGAGAAAGAATGAATGGATCAAGGAAGCTGCGGCAGAGAAGGGTTCCTATAAAGAGTCCTTGGCTCTTCAGGCTGGAGGAGAATGTGGGAGGACTTTTAGAGGTTGAGCTTCCAGAAGAAGGGCATGGCATTCTTTGGGAGCCGATCATTTTGTGCAGTTAAGAAGAGGCCTGTGGCAATTCTGGGAGGCGAGAATTCTACCACTGAACCACCAATGCCTTCCTGTGACAGTTCTGTTCCAGGGGGTGGTCCGAGTGATTCCTTCCCCTCCTTTCCACTCCCCACCCATCCTTGCCGAGAGTTCCTGACACCTTACTGGGTGCCAGACACTGTGCCAGTAAGCGTGAGCGTGGGTCAGCTTTACATGTGTTATCTGATATCTGATCAAGGGGTACCATTTCCTGCCTTCATTTCTATAATCTATTGAGAAACTTGCTTGGTGCTAGTAAATAACAAATATACAACAGCTGTCTCTATGTAAATGGACTAAAGCTGTGTGCTGTCCAAGTTTCAAAATAAATTGGCTAAAAGCACCCTGTGTTCAAGTATGATACATTTTTTTCCCTTTAGTAAATTATTTCTAGCTCATTGAATAAGATTCTCAGTATTTCCAGAAGGTTTTGTGCAAGCATTTTTTTCCACTTCTTGATGTGGTCAAAAGGATTGGAAGTATTTATGTTAAAGGCTGGCTTTTGGAGGACGTGTTTCTCTTCCCTGCCTCCTTACTTGTCATCTACAGCAACTCCCCCTTATCCGTGGGGTATACGTTCCAAAAGCCCCAACAGATGCCTGAAACTGTAGGTAGTATGGAACCCTATTTATGCTGTTTTTCTCTATACGTACATGCCTATGATCAAGTTTAATTTATAAATTAGGCAGAGTAAGAGATTAACAACAAGAACTAATAATAAAATAAAACAATTCTAATGATATAATAAAAGTTATATGAATGTGGTCTCTCTCTCAAAATATCTTATTGTACTGTGGTTACCCTTTTTTTTAAAGATTTTATTTATTTACTTGAGAGAGAGCAAGGAAGAGAGCACGAACGGGGGGAGGGGCAGAGGGAAAGGGAGAAGCAGGCTCCCCACTGAGCAAGGAGCCCAGGACCCTGGGATCATGACCTGAGCCGAAGGCAGGTGCTTAACGGACTGAGCCACCCAGGGGCCCCTGTAGTTACCCTTCTTCTTGTGATGATATGAGCTGATAAAATGTCTGTGTGATGAGATGAAGTGAGGTGAATGATGTAGGTGTTGTGAAGTAGCATTAGCCTACCATTGACCTGATGTCAGAAGGAGAATCACCTGCTTCTGGATTGCCATTGCCCAAAAACACAGATAAGGGAGGATTACCATATTCCAAAACTATATAGAAACAAAGGGAGGGCCCTTGTTCCTTAAACTGGGTCTGCTAGATTGTCTACCAATTAGCAGAAACTCAATCCAACTCACATATAAATTATACTTAATGAGGGATATTGGCGCATTTTGATCATTCATATGATGTGAAACAGGGCCTCCAGACAAAGTCATGGCTAAGTCTCAAAGAGCCCTGCTCTTGGCTTCCCCTAGCACATTCTGGACAAACAAGAAATACCCCTTCCTGCTCCCACAGATAGTCTTGACCCTACTCTAACCCCAATTCATGCCACTCTGGCCCTTGTTCATGATGCGGTTGTTCATTCCTCAAACACAGTAAGTTCATTGCTGCCTCAGGGCCTTTGCATTAACTATTTCTTCTGCCTTCAGTAGTTCTCCTCCAGCACTGAATAGCTAGCCTCTCTCCCCATTCAGGTCTTAGCTCAGACGTCTTCTTGCCACCCTGTCCAGGCTAGCCCCTTCCCAGTGACCTGATCACATCATCTTCCAACCCAGGATTCAGCAAATTTTGTCTGTGAAGGGCCAGATATTAAATATCTTCAGCTCTGTGAGCCATATAGTCCGTCACAGCCGTTCAGTTCTGCTGTTGTAGCACGAAAGCAGCTGTAGATAAGATGTAAACAAACGGGTATAACCAAGCTCCGGTGAGTCTATTTATGAACACTGAGATTTGAATTTTATATAACGTTCATGTGTCACAAAATATTATTCTTTTGACTTTTTGCCAACGATTGAAAATATAAAAACCATTCTTAACTTGTAGGCCATTCAAAAAACAGGATTTGGCCCATGAGCTGTAGTTTGCTGATCCGTGTTCAATAGCATTGTCCTGTTGTACTTTCATCTTACTGATATCTGAAATCATCTTATTTATTTATTTGTTTATTTGTTGTCTGCCTTTCCTGGTAGACTGTAAACTCTTTGAAGTCATGTTCTTTGTCTTACTGTATTATCTCTGTCGACTAGAACAGTGTCTGGAATATAGAGGTACTTTATGAATATTGGGTGATTGAGTAAATAAATCCATACAGTCCATGAGCTACTAAATCCAGTAAAGAATCCCTTCCAAATATTTCCTATGTATATCCCATTCCAGGGGCCACACCCCACCTAGGTCTCTGCCTCTGCCTGTCTGTTCCTCAGTGCTTTCTCAAGCCTTCCTGACCCTGTCTCTCACTCCTGTCTGTTCTGTAGAATAGGGTCTTGTGGAAGGAAGCATGTCTTTTGTTCTATCATTTCTCTGCAAAAACCAAAACTTTTCCACTATTTTCCCATTACCTACAGTATCAAGTCACACTCCTCAGCTGGGCATACAAGGCCTTGCCTATCAGTTCCCTACCTGATTTTCCAGCCCTATCTCTGAGCCTTCCCTGGAATGAGCCCTCTGCCCCAGCAGCCTCGTCTCCTCATTGTCCCCGAAGCCACTGCTTATTCCCACCTTTGCTCAGGCTGTGCCCCAGAACAAGTTGGCATTCCCCTCAGGAAAGAATTGAGCTCCCTAAGTGGTTATAAGGCAAGTCTGCAGTGATGGGAGACAAGGATGAATGGAGCTGAGCCTCAGGAGAGCTGAAAGATGAAGTGAATGTGAGCAGATTGACTCAATCGGTAATAAAGTGGAAAGGATTTAGTAATTCTCGGGGTATAATTGAAAAGTGCTGCTTGGGAAAGTGGCCTAGGCCAGTGCTTTTCAAAGTACTGTGCAGACAAATATTGGGGGAATCTTGTTAAAATGCAGACTCTAGCAGTAGGTCTGGGGTGGGGGTTGGGGGGCCTGAGACTGCTCCCAGGGGATGCCCATGCTTCTGGCTCCAGGATGATTCTTTTGAGTATCAAAGAGCTAACAAAATGCTTAGGAAAGCAGCCTTTTCCATAGGACTCAGATATGGAAACAGGAAGTCAGTTGGCCTGTCCCTCAGAGGCCTGCCTGTCAATCATGAGACCAAGAGTCCTGGCCCAGAGTCAAGTCATTCCTTGCATTCTGAGTGACTGAGTACATGTGCAATGATCGAGCATCCTTGCTGCACAGAATGGAGGACAAAGCTGAGTGTGTAAGGCTACAGCTTTGAGGGAAGAAGCACCTGCACATCCCGAGATGGTGGCAGTGAAAATGGTCATCTGGAAATGACAAGTCTAATGTGGGCTGGCCGCTGGCCGTCCTCACACACGCGCACACACTCATGCGCACGCACACACGCACAGACACATGCACACACGCGCACAGACACGCGCACACACGCACACACAGAGCATGGGCTGGAGTGCCGTGCTTTTCCCTAACACGGCTGCATTATCTTTTCTCTCCAAGGAGACGCCTGTTCTGTTCCACTAGAGCTTACTGTTCGGAATCCAGGTTTGCCTTGACTACAAGTAATGTACTTCATCCTAACAAACAATAGGAACCATTTCTGTAATGTTTATCTCCAGACAGAAGAGCAGGTCGGAAAGTGTTTTGTTGGAGTAATAAACTCGCTTGCTTGAGCAGTTTCTCTTTAATTATTAACCCGGCCTTCGTATCTTTGGCTAATCAGTAGCTGGCCTTTCGATGACAGTGGGTGTTATTTCCTAATGGTTTAACTTCTGCAAACTACAAGTTATCCTGATTAATGATTTTGATGACACATCTCTCATCACAGTAATTTCCCCTCTGCTTTTTTCACAGAGGAACTTGTGCTCGGGTGACTGAACTCTGATCCCGATACAGAGAGAGTCACGGCCATGGTAAGTTGGGGAGTGCCTCGCCTGCCTGGTGCCAGCCACGGACAGGCACAGGTGTGTGTTCAGGGACTGTCGACTCTACAGAGGATTGTTTGCTTAATAGAGGGGAGAGAGGAGGAGATGAAAAGGCAGTTTTGTTTTTTTCAGGCATCCTTTTAATTTCTTTCAGGGGTGGTAAGTAACTTGACCCTGAAAATTAATTCAAAAAGAGAATCCTTGGAATCCTTCTAACATCCAGAGATACAAAAATAAGTTGTAGGGGGCCCCTGGGTGGCTCAGTCGTTAAGTGTCTGCCTTCAGCTCAGGTCATGATCTCAGGGTCCTGGGATCGAGCCCCACATCGGGCTCCCTGCTCGGCGGGAAGCCTGCTTCTGCCTCTCCCACTCCCCCTGCTTGTGTTCCCTCTCTCGCTGTGTCTCTCTGTCACATAAATAAATGAAATCTTTAAATAAATCTTTTAAAAAAAGTTGTAGTTTTCTCTCTGTGGGAGTACTTACATGTTCATTATAGAAATTCCAGGCAAATGAAAAGGAAAAACTAAAAATCCCACAGGTCCTACCATTGGGAGACAAGTGCCATCCACATTTTGGTGTAGCATCATTTCAGGCTCATCAAGAAGGGTGTTTGTTAGCCATATGGGCTTGTCATCTGCCTCCTGTTTTTGGCCATGACCGGACTCCTCAGAGCTTGATTATCTGATCTTTGGGACAGGCAGGGAATTGGATCCCTTTGGGAGTTCTATGAAGTTCAGTGTTGAGATGGAAGCTGAGCCTCTTAGCTGCAAACAGGCTCTACCTGAAGCTGGCCATCTGCTCTCCTTCTCCCACCCAAATAAGGTATCTGAACAGACAGGTGATTTTGATCTCTGGTCTTCTTGGAAGGAATAATAGAAATAGAATCTTATACCTGGAGAGGAACTGGAGATCCTTCCAGCTCTAAATGGCCTCCTCTAGGAAGATGGAGGTGTAAACTATCTTGAACAAATAGTAATATACTCTTAACATTGTCTTACATTAGACATTCTAGAATTTTCTTTATCATCCCTGACAGTCAAAACCTTACTCATATCTGCCCTAAATCTCCATGCTTTATTTTAAAATTCATGTCTTCTTGATTCTCTCCAGACACAGAGAACATTTATTCAGAAATG